>NW_027182814.1:692500-780000 GCF_041146395.1 Eulemur rufifrons | reverse complement strand
GGTTAGGGTTGGGTTAGGGTTAGGGGTTAGGGTTAGGGGATAGGGTTAGGGTTAGGGTTAGGGTAGGGTTAGGGTTAGGGATTAGGGTTAGGGGTTAGGGTCAGGGTCAGGGTCAGGAGTCAGAGTCAGGGTCAGGGCTAGGGCTAGGGTTAGGGCTAGGGCTAGGGCTAGGGCTAGGTTTAGGGTTAGGGGTTAGGGGTAGGGTTAGGGTTAGGGGTTGGGGTTAGGGTTAGGGTTAGGGGTTAGGGTTAGGGTTAGGGGGTTGGGGTAGGGTTAGGGGTAGGGGTAGGGGTAGGGTTAGGGGTAGGGGTAGGGTTAGGGTTTGGGGTTATGGTTAGGGTTAGGGTTAGGGGTTAGGGTTAGGGTTAGGGGGTTAGTGTTAGGGTTAGGTTTAGGAGTTAGGGTTAGGGTTAGGGTTGAGGTTTACGGTTAGGGTTAAAATGAGGGGTTAGGGTTAGGTACAGGGTTAGGGTTGTTAGGTTTAGGGTTGAAGATTAGGATTAGGGTTAGGATTAAAGGTTAGCGTGAGAGTTAACGCTTAGGGTTAAGGTTAAGAGTTAGGGTTTAGGGTTAAGGTTAGGGTTAGTTTTAGGGTTAGAGTTATGTGCTATGGTTTGTGTTAGAGGTTAGGGTTAGGTTTACTGGTCACGGTTAGGATTACGTTTAGGGGTTAGCATTAGGGTTAGGGTTAAGGGATAGGATTAGGTTAAGTGTTGGGCTTAGGGTTAGGGTTTAGTGTTAGGGTTATCATTAAGGATTAGGGGTAGGGTCAGGGTTAAATGCTTGGGTGCGGGTAAAGTTAAGGGTCACGGTTAAGGTTCACGGATAGGGTTAGTGTTAAGGGTTACGGGTAGGTTTAGGGTTCAGGGTTAGAGTTAGCATTAGGGCTTAAGGTTAGGATAAGGCGGTAGGTTAGAATTCGGGTTAGATCTAGGCGTTAGTGTAAGGGCTAGCGTTAGGGTTAAGAGATAGGGTTAGGTTTAATGCTTAGGATTAGGGTTAGGGTTTGGGGTTAAAGTAAGTGTTAGGGGTTAGTTTTAAGGATCAAAGGTTAGGGTTATTTTTAGCTGTAGTGTTAGTGTTAGGGATAAGGGATCCCATTAGCATTAAGGGTCTTCCTTACTGTAGGGTTAAGGGTAAGGCTTAGAGTTTAAGGTTAAGGTTAGGGTCAGTGTTAAGATTTAGGGTGAGGGTTAACGGTTAGGGTAAAGGTTAAGCGTTAGGGTTAGGGATTAGTGATTAGGGTTTTTGGTTAGTGTTAGGGTTAGCGGTTAGGAGTTAGTGTTTTATGAAGCGGTATGGTTAGAATTAGGATTGGGGTTAGAGTTAGGGTGAGGTATAGGGGTTAGGTTTAGGGGTTAGTTTTAGGGTAAAAGGATAGGATTAGGGTTACGGGTTGGGCTTAGGTTTAGGGTTAAAGTTTACTGCTAGGGTTAGGGATAGGGTTCAGGGTTAGCTTTAGGGGTTCTGGTTAGGTTTAGGTGTTAGGTTAGTGTCAGGGTTAGGTCTAGTCGTGAGGGTAAGGTTTAGGGTTAGTTTTAAGAGCCTGGGGCCGGGCGCGGTGGCTCACGCCTGTAATCCTAGCACTCTGGGAGGCCGAGGCGGGTGGATCGCTCGAGGTCAGGAGTTCGAGACCAGCCTCAGCAAGAGTGAGACCCCGTCTCTACTAAAAATAGAAAGAAATTATATGCACAACTAAAATATATATATACAAAAAATTAGCCAGGCATGGTGGCGCATGCCTGTAGTCCCAGCTACTCGGAAGGCTGAGGCAGTAGGATCGCTTAAGCCCAGGAGTGTGAGGTTGCTGTGAGCTAGGCTGACGCCACGGCACTCACTCTAGCGCGGGCAACAGAGTGAGACTCTGTCTCAAAAAAAAAAAAAAAAAAAAGAGCTAGGGTTAGGTTTAATGGTTAGGATTAGGATTAGGGTTAAAGGATAGGGTAAGGCTTAGGGGTTAGGGTGAAGGGTTAGGTTCAAGGATTAGGGTTTTTGTTAGGCATAGCGTTGGGGTTAGAAGTAAGGGTTACTGTAAGTGTTAGGGTTGTAGGTAGGGTTACGGTTAGGGTTAGCGGTTTAGAATTAGGGTTAGGGATTAGGTGTCTCAGTGATTACAAGGATATAGGGTTAGAATTATGGGATAGGGGTTGTTCTCAGGAAATGGGTTATGCATTAACGTTAGGATAAGAGGTTAAAGTTAGGCGCACGGTGAGGTTTACGTGTTAAGGGGAGAAATAGGAACAGGGTTGAGTATTATGTTGAGGGTTAGGGTTATCTGTTAAAGGTATTGTTTATGCTTAGCGCACGGGCCCTGTCTGCGTTAGGCGGGCGGGGAGAGTTTAGGGGGCTGGGATTGTACCCGGGAACCCTCTCTATCATACTCTGGGTATTGGCCCGTGGGTTTCATGCAGGACACAGTGGTAGAGCCTCCTTTCACGCATGGCATGGGAGGTTTGCAGGCTTTCTAAACTCTAAGAAAGCAAGAAGTCTGAAAATTAGATTTAGGGTTAGGATTATGGTTAGGGTTAAGGATGAAGTTTAGTGTTAGGGTGAGGGCTTAGGGATAGGGATTAGGGTTAGGGTTAAAGGTTACTCTTAGGTTTAACGGTTACACTTTGGTTTAGGTTTGAGGTTTACAGTTAGGGTTAAGATGAGGGTTTAGGGTTAGGTACAGGATTAGGGTTAAGTGTTAGGTTTAGGGTTGAAGATTAGGATTAGGGTTAGGATTAAAGGTTAGCGTGAGAGTTAACGCTTAGGGTTAAGGTTAAGAGTTAGGGTTTAGGGTTAGGCTTAGGGTTAGGGTTAGTTTTAGGGTTAGAGTTATGTGCTATGGTTTGTGTTAGAGGTTAGGGTTAGGTTTACTGGTGACGGTTAGGGTTACGTTTAGGGGATAGCATTAGGGTTAGGGTTAGGGTTAAGGGATAGGATTAGGGTTAAGTGTTGGGCTTAGGGTTAGGGTTTAGTGTTCGGATTATCATTAAGGATTAGGGTTAGGGTCAGGGTTAAATGCTTTGGTGCGGGTAATGTTTAGGGTCAGAGTTAAGGTACACGGATAGGGTTAGTGTTAAGGGTTACGGGTAGGTTTAGGGTTCAGGGTTAGAGTTAGCATTAGGGCTTAAGGTTAGGATTAGGCGGTAGGTTAGATTTAGGGTTAGATCTAGGCGTTAGGGTAAGGGCTAGCGTTAGGGTTAAGAGATAGGGTTAGGTTTAATGCTTAGGATTAGGGTTATGGTTTGGGGTTAAAGTAAGTTTTCGGGGTTAGGTTTAAGGATGAAAGGTTAGGGTTACTTTTAGCTGTAGTGTTAGGGTTAGGGATAAGGGATCCCATTAGCATTAAGGGTCTTCCTTACTGTAGGGTTATGGGTTCGGCTTAGAGTTAAAGCTTAAGGATAGGGTCAGTGTTAAGATTTAGGGTGAGGGTTAACGGTTAGGGTAAAGGTTAAGCGTTAGGGTTAGGGATTAGTGATTAGGGTTTTTGGTTAGTGTTAGGGTTAGTGGTTAGGTGTTAGTGTTTTATGAAGGGGTATGGTTAGAATTAGGATTGGGTTTAGAGTTAGGGTGAGGTATAGGGGTTAGGTTTAGGGGTTAGTTTTAGGGTAAAGGATAGGATTAGGGTTACGGGTTGGGCTTAGGTTTAGGGTTAAAGTTTACTGCTAGGTTTAGGGATAGGGTTCAGGGTTAGCTTTAGGGGTTCTGGTTAGGGTTAGGTGTTAGGTTAGTGTCAGGGTTAGGTCTAGTCGTGAGGGTAAGGTTTAGGGATAGCTTTAAGAGCTAGGGTTAGGTTTAATGGTTAGGATTAGGATTAGGGTTAAGGGTTAGTGTAAAGCTTAGGGGTTACGGTGAAGGGTTAGGGGCAAGTGTTAGGGTTTTTGTTAGGCATAGCGTTGGGGTTAGAAGTAAGGGTTACTGTCAGTGTTAGGGTTGTAGGTAGGGTTACGGTTAGGATTAGCGGTTTAGAATTAGGGTTAGGGATTAGTTGTCACTGTGATGACTAGGAGAGAGGGTTAGAATTATGGGATAGGGGTTGTTCTCAGGAAATGGGTTATGCATTAACGTTAGGATAAGAGGTTAAAGTTAGGCGCACGGTGAGGTTTACGTGTTAAGGGGAGAAATAGGAACAGGGTTGGGTGTTATGTTCAGGGTTAGGGTTATCTGTTAAAGGTATTGTTTATGCTTAGCGCACGGGCCCTGTCTGCATTAGGCGGGCGGGGGGAGTTTAGGGGGCTGGGATTGTACCCGGGAACCCACTCTATCATACTCTGGGTATGGGCCCGTGGGTTTCATGCAGGACACAGTGGTAGAGCCTCCTTTCACGCATGGCATGGGAGGATTGCAGGCTTTCTAAACTCTAAGAAAGCAAGAAGTCTGAGAATTAGATTTAGGGTTAGGATTATGGTTAGGGTTAAGGATGAAGTTTAGTGTTAGGGTTAGGGCTTAGGGTTAGGGATTAGGGTTAGGGATAAAGGTTACACTTAAGTTAACGGTTACACTTTGGTTTCGGGTTGAGGTTTACGGTTAGGGTTAAGATGAGGGGTTAAGGTTAGGTACAGGGTTAGGGTTAAGTGTTAGGTTTAGGGTTGAAGATTAGGATTAGGGTTAGGATTAAAGGTTAGCGTGAGAGTTAACGCTTAGGGTTAAGGTTAAGAGTTAGGGTTTAGGGTTAGGGTTAGGGTTAGGGTTAGTTTTAAGGTTAGAGTTATGTGCTATGGTTTGTGTTAGAGGTTAGGTTTAGGTTTAGTGGTCATGGTTAGCGTTACGTTTAGGGGTTAGCATTAGGGTTAGGGTTAAGGGATAGGATTAGGGTTAAGTGTTGGGCTTTGGGTTAGGGTTTAGTGTTAGGGTTATCATTAAGGATTAGGGGTAGGGTCAGGGTTAAATGCTTGGGTGCGGGTAATGGTTAGGATCAGGGTTAAGGTTCAAGGATAGGTTTAGTGTTAAGGGTTACGGGTAGGTTTAGAGTTCAGGGTTAGGGTTAGCATTAGGACTTAAGGTTAGGATTAGGCGGTAGGTTAGATTTAGGGTTAGATCTAGGCGTTAGGGTAAGGGCTAGCGTTAGGGTTAAGATATAGGGTTAGGTTTAATGCTTAGGATTAGGGTTAGGGTTTGGGGCTAAAGTAAGTGTTAGGGGTTAGGTTTAAGGATCAAAGGTTAGGGTTATTTTTAGCTGTAGTGTTAGTGTTAGGGATAAGGGAACCCATTAGCATTAAGGGTCTTCCTTACTGTAGGGTTAAGGGTTAGGCTTAGAGTTAAAGGTTAAGGTTAGGGTCAGTGTTAAGATTTAGGGTGAGGGTTAATGGTTAGGGTACAGGTTAAGCGTTAGGGTTAGGGATTATTGATTAGGGTTTTTTGTTACTGTTAGGGTTAGCGGTTAGGAGTTAGTGTTTTATGAAGGGGTATGGTTAGAATTAGGATTGGGGTTAGAGTTAGGGTGAGGTATAGGGGTTAGGTTTAGGGGTTAGCTTTAGGGTAAAAGGATAGGATTAGGGTTACGGGTTGGGCTTAGGTTTAGGGTTAAAGTTTACTGCTAGGGTTAGGGATAGGGTTCAGGGTTAGCTTTAGGTGTTGTGGTTAGGGTTAGGTGTGAGGTTAGTGTCAGGGTTAGGTCTAGTCGTGAGGGTAAGTTTTAGGGTTAGCTTTAAGAGCTATGATTAGGTTTAATGGTTCGGATTAGGATTAGGGTTAAGGGTTAGGGTAAGGCTTAGGGGTAAGGGTGAAGGGTTAGGGTCAAGGGTTAGGGTTTTTGTTAGGCATAGCGTTGGGGTTAGAAGTAAGGGTTACTGTCAGTGTTAGGGTTGTAGGTAGGGTTACGGTTAGGGTTAGCGGTTTAGAATTAGGGTTAGGGATTAGGTGTCACAGTGATGACTAGGAGATAGGGTTAGAATTATGGGATAGGGGTTGTTCTCAGGAAATGGGTTATGCATTAACGTTAGGATAAGAGGTTAAATTTAGGCCCACGGTGAGGTTTACGTGTTAAGGGGAGAAATAGGAACAAGGTTGGGTGTTATGTTCAGGGTTAGGGTTATCTGTTAAAGGTATTGTTTATGCTTAGCGCACGGGCCCTGTCTGCATTGGGCGGGTGGGGGGAGTTTAGGGGGCTGGGATTGTACCCGGGAACCCACTCTATCATACTCTGGGTATGGGCCCGTGGGTTTCATGCAGGACACAGTGGTAGAGCCTCCTTTCACGCATGGCATGGGAGGATTGCAGGCTTTCTAAACTCTAAGAAAGCAAGAAGTCTGAGAATTAGATTTATGGTTAGGATTATGGTTAGGGTTAAGGATGAAGTTTAGTGTAAGGGTGAGGGCTTAAGGTTAGGGATTAGGGTTAGGGTTAAAGGTTACTCTTAGGTTTAACGGTTGCAGTTCGGTTTAGGGTTGAGGTTTACGGTTAGGGTTAAGATGAGGGGTTAGGGTTTGGTAGACGTTTAGGGTTAAGTG
Source organism: Eulemur rufifrons (assembly GCF_041146395.1). Classification (NCBI taxonomy): domain Eukaryota; kingdom Metazoa; phylum Chordata; class Mammalia; order Primates; family Lemuridae; genus Eulemur; species Eulemur rufifrons. Next base: position 773,563 of record NW_027182814.1, on the reverse strand, counting down.
TTAGGTTTAGGGTTGAAGATTAGGATTAGGGTTAGGATTAAAGGTTAGGGTGAGAGTTAACGCTTAGGGTTAAGGTTAAGAGTTAGGGTTTAGGGTTAGGGTTAGGGTTAGGGTTAGTTTTAGGGTTAGAGTTATGTGCTATGCTTTGTGTTAGAGGTTAGGGTTAGGTTTACTGGTCACGGTTAGGGTTACGTTTAGGGGTTAGCATTAGGGTTAGGGTTAAGGGATAGGATTAGGGTTAAGTGTTGGGCTTAGGGTTAGGGTTTAGTGTTAGGGTTATCATTAAGGATTAGGTTTAGGGTCAGGGTTAAATGCTTGGGTGCGGGTAATGGTTAGGGTCAGGGTTATGGTTCACGGATAGGGTTAGTGTTAAGGGTTACGGGTAGGTTTAGGGTTCAGGGTTAGAGTTAGCATTAGGGCTTAAGGTTAGGATTAGGCGGTTGGTTAGATTTAGGGTTAGATCTAGGCGTTAGGGTAAGGGCTAGCGTTAGGGTTAAGAGATATGGTTAGGTTTAATGCTTAGGATTAGGGTTAGGGTTTGGGGTTAAAGTAAGTGTTAGGGGTTAGGTTTAAGGATCAAAGGTTAGGGTTAGGGTTAGGTTTAGGGTTAGGGTTTTTGTTAGGCATAGCCTTGGGGTTAGAAGTAAGGGTTACTGTCAGTGTTAGGGTTGTAGGTAGGGTTACGGTTAGGGTTAGCGGTTTAGAATTAGGGTTAGGGATTAGGTGTCACAGTGATGACTAGGAGATAGGGTTAGAATTATGGGATAGGGGTTGTTCTGAGGAAATGGTTTATGCATTAACGTTAGGATAAGAGGTTAAAGTTAGGCGCACGGTGAGGTTTACGTGTTAAGGGGAGAAATAGGAACAGGGTTGGGTGTTATGTTCAGGGTTAGGGTTATCTGTTAAAGGTATTGTTTATGCTTAGCGCACGGGCCCTGTCTGCATTAGGCGGGCGGGGGGAGTTTAGGGGGCTGGGATTGTACCCGGGAACCCACTCTATCATACTCTGGGTATGGGCCCGTGGGTTTCATGCAGGACACAGTGGTAGAGCCTCCTTTCACGCATGGCATGGGAGGATTGCAGGCTTTCTAAACTCTAAGAAAGCAAGAAGTCTGAGAATTAGATTTAGGGTTAGGATTCTGGTCAGGGTTAAGGATGAAGTTTAGTGTTAGGGTGAGGTCTTAGGGTTAGGGATTAGGGTTAGGGTTAAAGGTTACTCTTAGGTTTAACGGTTACACTTTGGTTTAGGGTTGAGGTTTACGGTTAGGGTTAAGATGAGGGTTTAGGGTTAGGTACAGGGTTAGGGTTAAGTGTTAGGTTTAGGGTTGAAGATTAGGATTAGGGTTAGGATTAAAGGTTAGCGTGAGAGTTAACGCTTAGGGTTAAGGTTAAGAGTTAGGGTTTAGGGTTAGGCTTAGTGTTAGGGTTAGTTTTGGGGTTAGAGTTATGTGCTATGGTTTGTGTTAGAGGTTAGGGTTAGGTTTACTGGTGACGGTTAGGGTTACGTTTAGGGGATAGCATTAGGGTTAGGGTTAGGGTTAAGGGATAGGATTAGGGTTAAGTGTTGGGCTTAGGGTTAGGGTTTAGTGTTCGGATTATTATTAAGGATTAGGGTTAGGGTCAGGTTTAAATGCTTTGGTGCGGGTAATGTTTAGGGTCAGAGTTAAGGTACACGGATAGGGTTAGTGTTAAGGGTTACGGGTAGGTTTAGGGTTCAGGGTTAGAGTTAGCATTAGGGCTTAAGGTTAGGATTAGGCGGTAGGTTAGATTTAGGGTTAGATCTAGGCGTTAGGGTAAGGGCTAGCGTTAGGGTTAAGAGATAGGGTTAGGTTTAATGCTTAGGATTAGGGTTAGGGTTTGGGGTTAAAGTAAGTTTTCGGGGTTAGGTTTAAGGATGAAAGGTTAGGGTTATTTTTAGCTGTAGTGTTAGGGTTAGGGATAAGGGATCCCATTAGCATTAAGGGTCTTCCTTACTGTAGGGTTATGGGTTCGGCTTAGAGTTAAAGCTTAAGGATAGGGTCAGTGTTAAGATTTAGGGTGAGGGTTAACGGTTAGGGTAAAGGTTAAGCGTTAGGGTTAGGGATTAGTGATTAGGGTTTTTGGTTAGTGTTAGGGTTAGTGGTTAGGTGTTAGTGTTTTATGAAGGAGTATGGTTAGAATTAGGATTGGGGTTAGAGTTAGGGTGAGGTATAGGGGTTAGGTTTAGGGGTTAGTTTTAGGGTAAAGGATAGGATTAGGGTTACGGGTTGGGCTTAGGTTTAGGGTTAAAGTTTACTGCTAGGATTAGGGATAGGGTTCAGGGTTAGCTTTAGGGGTTCTGGTTAGGGTTAGGTGTTAGGTTAGTGTCAGGGTTAGGTCTAGTCGTGAGGGTAAGGTTTAGGGTTAGCTTTAAGAGCTAGGGTTAGGTTTAATGGTTAGGATTAGGATTACGGTTAAGGGTTAGTGTAAAGCTTAGGGGTTAGGGTGAAGGGTTAGGGGCAAGTGTTAGGGTTTTTGTTAGGCATAGCGTTGGGGTTAGAAGTAAGGGTTACTGTCAGTGTTAGGGTTGTAGGTAGGGTTACGGTTAGGGTTAGCGGTTTAGAATTAGGGTTAGGGATTAGGTGTCACAGTGATGACTAGGAGATAGGGTTAGAATTATGGGATAGGGGTTGTTCTCAGGAAATGGTTTATGCATTAACGTTAGGATAAGAGGTTAAAGTTAGGCGCACGGTGAGGTTTACGTGTTAAGGGGAGAAATAGGAACAGGGTTGGGTGTTATGTTCAGGGTTAGGGTTATCTGTTAAAGGTATTGTTTATGCTTAGCGCACGGGCCCTGTCTGCATTAGGCGGGCGGGGGGAGTTTAGGGGGCTGGGATTGTACCCGGGAACCCACTCTATCATACTCTGGGTATGGGCCCGTGGGTTTCATGCAGGACACAGTGGTAGAGCCTCCTTTCACGCATGGCATGGGAGGATTGCAGGCTTTCTAAACTCTAAGAAAGCAAGAAGTCTGAGAATTAGATTTAGGCTTAGGATTCTGGTCAGAGTTAAGGATGAAGTTTAGTGTTAGGGTGAGGGCTTAGGGTTAGGTATTAGGGTTAGGGTTAAAGGTTACTCTTAGGTTTAACGGTTACACTTTGGTTTAGGGTTGAGGTTTACGGTTAGGGTTAAGATGAGGGTTTAGGGTTAGGTACAGGGTTAGGGTTAAGTGTTAGGTTTAGGGTTGAAGATTAGGATTAGGGTTAGGATTAAAGGTTAGCGTGAGAGTTAACGCTTAGGGTTAAGGTTAAAGGTTAGGGTTTAGGGTTAGGTTTAGGGTTAGGGTTAGTTTTAGGGTTAGAGTTATGTGCTATGGTTTGTGTTAGACGTTAGGGTTAGGTTTACTGGTCACGGTTAGGGTTACGTTTAGGGGTTAGCATTATGGTTAGGGTTAGGGTTAGGATTAAGGGATAGGATTAGGTTTAAGTGTTCGGCTTAGGGTCAGGGTTTAGTGTTAGGGTTATCATTAAGGATTAGGGGTAGGGTGAGCGTTAAATGCTTGGGTGCGTGTAATGGTTAGGGTCAGGGTTAAGGTTCACGGATAGGGTTAGTGTTAAGGGTTACGGGTAGGTTTAGGGTTCAGGGTTAGAGTTAGCATTAGGGCTTAAGGTTAGGATTAGGCGGTAGGTTAGATTTAGGGTTAGATCTAGGCGTTAGGGTAAGGGCTAGCGTTAGGGTTAAGAGATAGGGTTCGGTTTAATGCTTAGGATTAGGGTTAGTGTTTGGGGTTAAAGTAAGTGTTAGGGGTTAGGTTTAAGGATCAAAGGTTAGGGTTATGTTTAGCTGTAGTGCTAGGGTTAGGGATAATGGATCCCATTAGCATTGAGGGTCTTCCTTACTGTAGGGTTAAGGGTTAGGCTTAGAGTTAAAGCTTAAGGTTAGGGTCAGTGTTAAGATTTAGGGTGAGGGTTAACGGTTAGGGTAAAGGTTAAGCGTTAGGGTTAGGGATCAGTGATTAGGGTTTTTGGTTAGTGTGAGGGTTAGCGGTTAGGAGTTAGTGTTTTATGAACGGGTATGGTTAGAATTAGGATTGGGGTTAGAGTTAGGGTGAGGTATAGGGGTTAGGTTTAGGGGTTAGCTTTAGGGTAAAAGGATAGGATTAGGGTTACGGGTTGGGCTTAGGTTTAGGGTTAAAGTTTACTGCTAGGGTTAGGGATAGGGTTCAGGGTTAGCTTTAGGGGTTCTGGTTAGGGTTAGGTTTTAGGTTAGTGTCAGGGTTAGGTCTAGTCGTGAGGGTAAGGTTTAGGGTTAGCTTTAAGAGCTAGGGTTAGGTTTAATGGTTAGGATTAGGATTAGGGTTAAGGGTTAGGGTAAGGCTTAGGGGTTAGGGTGAAGGGTTAGGGTCAAGGGTTAGGGTTCTTGTTAGGCATAGCGTTGGGGTTAGAAGTAAGGGTTACTGTCAGTGTTAGGGTTGTAGGTAGGGTTACGGTTAGGGTTAGCGGTTAAGAATTAGGGTTAGTGATTAGGTGTCACAGTGATGACTAGGAGATAGGGTTAGAATTATGGGATAGGGGTTGTACTGAGGAAATGGGTTATGCATTAACGTTAGGATAAGAGGTAAAATTTAGGCGCACGGTGAGGTTTACGTGTTAAGGGGAGAAATAGGAACAGGGTTGTGTGATATGTTCAGGGTTAGGGTTATCTGTTAAAGGTATTGTTTATGCTTAGCGCACGGGCCCTGTCTGCATTAGGCGGGCGGGGGGAGTTTAGGGGCCTGGGATTGTACCCGGGAACCCACTCTAACATTCTCTCGGTATGGGCCCGTGGGTTTCATGCAGGACACAGTGGTAGAGCCTCCTTTCACGCATGGCATGGGAGGATTGCAGGCTTTCTAAACTCTAAGAAAGCAAGAAGTCTGAGAATTAGATTTAGGGTTAGGATTATGGTTAGGGTTAAGGATGAAGTTTAGTGTTAGGGTGAGGGCTTAGGGTTAGGGATTAGGGTTAGGGTTAAAGGTTACTCTTAGGTTTAACGGTTACACTTTGGTTTAGGGTTGAGGTTTACGGTTAGGGTTAAGATGAGGGGTTAGGGTTTGGTACAGGTTTAGGGTTAAGTGTTAGGTTTAGGGTTGAAGATTAGGATTAGGGTTAGGATTAAAGGTTAGCGTGAGAGTTAACTCTTAGGGTTAAGGTTAAGAATTAGGGTTTAGGGTTAGGGTTAGGGTTAGTTTTAGGGTTAGAGTTATGTGCTATGGTTTGTGTTAGAGGTTAGGGTTAGGTTTACTGGTCACGGTTAGGGTTACGTTCAGGGGTTAGCGTTAGGGTTATGGTTAGGGTTAAGGGATAGGATTAGGGTTAAGTGTTCGGCTTAGGGTTAGGGTTTAGTGTTACGGTTATCATTAAGGATTAGGGTTAGGGTCAGGGTTAAATGTTTGGGTGTGGGTAACGGTTAGGGTCAGGGTTAAGATTAACGGATAGTGTTAGTGTTAAGGGTTACGGGTAGGTTTCGTGTTCAGGGTTAGAGTTAGCATTAGGGCTTAAGGTTAGGATTAGGCGGTAGGTTAGATTTAGGTTTAGATCTAGGCGTTAGGGTCAGGGCTAGCCTTAGGTTTAAGAGATAGGGTTAGGTTTAATTCTTAGGATTAGGGTTAGGGTTTGGGGTTAAAGTAAGTGTTAGGGGTTAGGTTTAAGGATCAAAGGTTAGGGTTATTTTTAGCTGTAGTGTTAGGGTTAGGGATAAGGGATCCCATTAGCATTAAGGGTCTTCCTTACTGTAGGGTTAAGGGTTAGGCTTAGAGTTAAAGGTGAAGGTTAGGGTCAGTGTTAAGATTTAGGGTGAGGGTTAATGGTTAGGGTAAAGGTTAAGCGTTAGGGTTAGGGATTAATGATTAGGGTTTTTGGTTAGTGTTAGGGTTAGAGGTTAGGAGTTAGTGTTTTATGAAGGGGTATGGTTAGTATTAGGATTGGGTTTAGAGTTAGGATGAGGTATAGGGGTTAGGTTTAGGGGTTAGTTTTAGGGTAGAAGGATAGGATTAGGGTTACGGGTTGGGCTTAGGTTTAGGGTTAAAGTTTACTGCTAGGTTTAGGGATAGGGTTCAGGGTTAGCTTTAGGGCTTCTGGTTAGGGTTAGGTTTTAGGTTAGTGTCAGGGTTAGGTCTATTCGTGAGGGTAAGGTTTAGGGTTAGCTTTAAGAGCTAGGGTTAGGTTTAATGGTTAGGATTAGGATTAGGGTTAAGGGTTAGCGTAAGGCATAGGGGTTAGGGTCAAGGGTTAGGGTATTTGTTAGGCATAGCGTTGGGGTTAGAAGTAAGGGTTACTGTCAGTGTTAGGGTTGTAGGTAGGGTTACGGTTAGGGTTAGCAGTTTAGAATTAGGGTTAGGGATTAGGTGTCACAGTGATGACTAGGAGATAGGGTTAGAATTATGGGATAGGGGTTTTTCTCAGGAAATGGGTTATGCATTAACGTTAGGATAAGCGGTTAAAGTTAGGCGCACGGTGAGGTTTACGTGTTAAGGGGAGAAATAGGAACAGGGTTGCGTGTTATGTTCAGGGTTAGGGTTATCTGTTAAAGGTATTGTTTATGCTTAGCGCACGGGCCCTGTCTGCATTAGGCGGGCGGGGGGAGTTTAGGGGGCTGGGATTGTACCCGGGAACCCACTCTATCATACTCTGGGTATGGGCCCGTGGGTTTCATGCAGGACACAGTGGTAGAGCCTCCTTTCACGCATGGCATGGGAGGATTGCAGGCTTTCTAAACTCTAAGAAAGCAAGAAGTCTGAGAATTAGATTTAGGGTTAGGATTATGGTTAGGGTTAAGGATGAAGTTTAGTGTTAGGGTGAGGGCTTAGGGTTAGGGATTAGGGTTAGGGTTAAAGGTTACTCTTAGGTTTAACGGTTACACTTTGGTGTCGGGTTGAGGTTTACGGTTAGGGTTAAGATGAGGGGTTAGGGTTTGGTACAGGGTTAGGGTTAAGTGTTAGGTTTAGGGTTGAAGATTAGGATTAGGGTTAGGATTAAAGGTTAGCGTGAGAGTTAACCCTTACGGTTAAGTTTAAGAGTTAGGTTTTAGGTTTAGAGTTAGGGTTAGTTTTACGGTTAGAGTTATGTGCTGTGGTTTGTGTTAGAGCTTAGGGTTAGGTTTACTGGTCACGGTTAGGGTTACTTTTAGGGGTTAGCATTAGGGTTAGGGTTAAGGGATAGGAATAGGGTTAAGTGTTGGGCTTAGGGTTAGGTTTAGTGTTAGGGTTATCATTAAGGATTAGGGGTAGGGTCAGGGTTAAATGCTTGGGTGCGAGTAATGGTTAGGGTCAGGGTTAAGGTTCACGGATAGGGTTAGTGTTAAGGGTTACGGGTAGGTTTAGGGTTCAGGGTTAGAGTTAGCATTAGGGCTTAAGTTTAGGATTAGGCGGTAGGTTCGATTTAGGGTTAGATCTAGGCGTTAGGGTAAGGGCTAGCGTTAGGGTTAAGAGATAGGGTTAGGTTTAATGCTTAGGATTAGGGTTAGGGTTTGGGGTTAAAGTAAGTGTTCGGGGTTAGGTTTAAGGATCAAAGGTTAGGGTTATTTTTAGCTGTAGTGTTAGGGTTAGGGATAAGGGATCCCATTAGCATTAAGGGTCTTCCTTACTGTAGGGTTAAGGGTTAGGCTTAGAGTTAAAGTTGAAGGTTAGGGTCAGTGTTAAGATTTACGGTCAGGGTTAATGGTTAGGGTAAAGGTTAAGCGTTAGGGTTAGGGATTAGTGATTAGGGTTTTTGGTTAGTGTTAGGGTTAGCGGTTAGGAGTTAGTGTTTTATGAAGGGGTATGGTTAGAATTAGGATTGGGGTTAGAGTTAGGGTGAGGTATAGGGGTTAGGTTTAGGGGTTAGTTTTAGGGTAAAAGGATAGGATTAGGGTTACGGGTTGGGATTAGGTTTAGGGTTAAAGTTTACTGCTAGGGTTAGGGATAGGGTTCAGGGTTAGCTTTAGGGTTTCTGGTTAGGGTTAGGTGTTAGGTTAGTGTCAGGGTTAGGTCTAGTCGTGAGGGTAAGGTTTAGGGTTAGCTTTAAGAGCTAGGGTTAGGTTTAATGGTTAGGATTATGATTAGGGTTAAGGGTTAGGGTAAGGCTTAGGGGTTGGGGTGACGGATTAGGGTGAAGGGTTAGGGTTTTTGTTAGGCATAGCGTTGGGGTTAGAAGTAAGGGTTACTGTCAGTGTTAGGGTTGTAGGTAGGGTTACGGTTAGGGTTAGCGGTTTAGAATTAGGGTTAGGGATTAGGTGTCACAGTGATGACTAGGAGAAAGGGTTAGAATTATGGGATAGGGGTTGTTCTCAGGAAATGGGTTATGCATTAACGTTAGGATAAGAGGTTAAAGTTAGGCGCACGGTGAGGTTTACGTGTTAAGGGGAGAAATAGGAACAGGGTTCGGTGTTATGTTCAGGGTTAGGGTTATCTGTTAAAGGTATTGTTTATGCTTAGCGCACGGGCCCTGTCTGCATTAGGCGGGTGGGGGGAGTTTAGGGGGCTGGGATTGTACCCGGGAACCCACTCTATCATACTTTGGGTATGGGCCCGTGGGTTTCATGCAGGACACAGTGGTAGAGCCTCCTTTCACGCATGGCATGGGAGGATTGCAGGCTTTCTAAACTCTAAGAAAGCAAGAAGTCTGATAATTAGATTTAGGGTTAGGATTATGGTTAGGGTTAAGGATGAGGTTTAGTGTTAGGGTGAGGGCTTAGGCTTAGGGATTAGGGTTAGGGTTAAAGGTTACTCTTAGGTTTAACGGTTACACTTTGGTTTAGGGTTCAGGTTCACGGTTAGGGTTAAGATGAGGGGTTAGGGTTTGGTACAGGGTTAGGGTTAAGCGTTAGGTTTAGGGTTGAAGATTAGGATTAGGGTTAGGATTAAAGGTTAGAGTCAGAGTTAACGCTTAGGGTTAAGGTTAAGAGTTAGGGTTTAGGGTTAAGTTTAGGGTTAGGGTTAGTTTTAGGGTTAGAGTTATGTGCTATGGTTTGTGTTAGAGGTTAGGGTTAGGTTTACTGGTCACGGTTACGGTTAAGTTTATGGGTTAGCCTTAGTGTTAGGGTTAGGGTTAGGGTTAAGGGATAGGATTAGGGTTAAGTGTTGGGCTTAGGGTTAGGGTTTAGTGTTAGGGTTATCATTAAGTATTAGGGGTAGGGTCAGGGTTAAATGCTTGGGTGCGGGTAATGGTTAGGGTCAGGGTTAAGGTTCACGGATAGGGTTAGTGTTAAGGGTTACGGGTAGATTTAGGGTTCAGGGTTAGAGTTAGCATTAGGGCTTAAGGTTAGGATTAGGCGGTAGGTTAGATTTAGGGTTAGATCTAGGCATTAGGGAAGGGCTAGCGTTAGGGTTAAGAGATAGGGTTAGGTTTAATGCTTAGGATTAGGGTTAGGGTTTGGGTTAAAGTAAGTGTTCGGGGTTAGGTTTAAGGATCAAAGGTTAGGGTTATTTTTAGCTGTAGTGTTAGGGTTAGGGATAAGGGATCCTATTAGCATTAAGGGTCTTCCTTACTGTAGGGTTAAGGGTTAGGCTTAGAGGTAAAGGTGAAGGTTAGGGTCAGTGTTAAGATTTAGGGTGAGGGTTAACGGTTAGGGTAAAGGTTAAGCGTTAGGGTTAGGGATTAGTGATTAGGGTTTTTGGTTAGTGTTAGGGTTAGCGGTTAGGAGTTAGTGTTTTATGAAGGGGTATGGTTAGAATTAGGATTGGGGTTAGAGTTAGGGTTAGGTATAGGGGTTAGGTTTAGGGGTTAGCTTTAGGGGAAAAAGGATAGGATTAGGGTTACGGGTTGGGCTTAGGTTTAGGGTTAAAGTTTACTGCTAGGGTTAGGGATAGGGTTCAGGGTTAGCTTTAGGGGTTCTGGTTAGGGTTAGGTGTTAGGTTAGTGTCAGGGTTAGGTCTAGTCGTGAGGGTAAGGTTTAGGGTTAGCTTTAAGAGCTAGGGTTAGGTTTAATGGTTAGGATTAGGATTAGGGTTAAGGGTTAGGGTAAGGCTTAGGGGTTAGGGTGAAGGGTTAATGTTTTTGATAGATATAGCGTTGGGGTTAGAAGTAAGGGTTACTGTCAGTGTTAGGGTTGTAGGTAGGGTTACGGTTAGGGTTAGCGGTTTAGAATTAGGGTTAGGGATTAGGTGTTCCAGTGATGACTAGGAGATAGGGTTAGAATTATGGGATAGGGGTTGTTCTCAGGAAATGGGTTATGCATTAACGTTACGATAAGAGGTTAAAGTTAGGCGCACGGTGAGGTTTACGTGTTAACGGGAGAAATAGGAACAGGGTTGGGTGTTATGTTCAGGGTTAGGGTTATCTGTTAAAGGTATTGTTTATGCTTAGCGCACGGGCCCTGTCTGCATTAGGCGGGCGGGGGGAGTTTAGGGAGCTGGGATTGTACCCGGGAACCCACTCTATCATACTCTGGGTATGGGCCCGTGGGTTTCATGCAGGACACAGAGGTAAAGCTTCCTTTCACGCATGGTATGGGAGGATTGCAGGCTTTCTAAACTCTAAGAAAGCAAGAAGTCTGAGAATTAGATTTAGGGGTAGGATTATGGTTAGGGTTAAGGATGAAGTTTAGTGTTAGGGTGAGGGCTTAGGGTTAGGGCTTAGGGTTAAGGTTAAATGTTACTCTTAGGTTTAAAGGTTACACTTTGTTTTAGGGTTGAGGTTTACGGTTAGGGTTCAGATGAGGGGTTAGGGTTAGGTACAGGGTTAAGGTTAAGTGTTAGGTTTAGGGTTGAAGATTAAGATTAGGGTTAGGACTAAAGGTTAGCGTGAGAGTTAACGCTTAGGGTTAAGGTTAAGTGTTAGGGTTTAGGGTTAGGGCTAGGGTTAGGGTTAGTTTTAGGGTTAGAGTTATGTGCTATGGTTTGTGTTAGAGGTTAGGGTTAGGTTTACTGGTCACGGTTAGGGTTACGTTTCGGGGTTAGCATTAGGGTTAGGGTTAAGGGATAGGATTAGGGTTAAGTGTTGGGCTTAGGGTTAGGGTTTAGTGTTAGGGTTAGCATTAAGGATTAGGGGTAGGGTCAGGGTTAAATGCTTGGGTGCGGGTAATGGTTAGGGTCAGGGTTAAGGTTCACGGATAGGGTTAGTGTTAAGGGTTATGGGTAGGTTTAGGGTTCAGGGTTAGAGTTAGCATTAGGGCTTAAGGTTAGGATAAGGCGGTAGGTTAGAATTCGGGTTAGATCTAGGCGTTAGTGTAAGGGCTAGCGTTAGGGTTAAGAGATAGGGTTAGGTTTAATGCTTAGGATTAGGGTTAGGGTTCGGGGTTAAAGTAAGTGTTAGGGGTTAGGTTTAAGGATCAAAGGTTAGGGTTATTTTTAGCTGTAGTGTTAGGGTTAGGGATACGGGATCCCATTAGCCTTAAGGGTCTTCCTTACTGTAGGGTTAAGGGTTAGGCTTAGAGTTAAAGGTTAAGGTTAGGGTCAGTGTTAAGATTTAGGGTGAGGCTTAACGGTTAGGGTAAAGGTTAAGCGTTAGGGTTAGGGATTAGTGATTAGGGTTTTTGGTTAGTGTTAGGGTTAGCGGTTAGTAGTTAGTGTTTTAAGAAGGGGTATGGTTAGAATTAGGATTGGGTTTAGAGTTAGGGTGAGGTATAGGGGTTAGGTTTAGGGGTTAGTTTTAGGGTAAAAGGATAGGATTAGGGTTACGGGTTGGGCTTAGGTTTAGGGTTAAAGTTTACTGCTAGGGTTAGGGATAGGGTTCAGGGTTAGCTTTAGGGGTTCTGGTTAGGGTTAGGTGTTAGGTTAGTGTCAGGGTTAGGTCTAGTCGTGAGGGTAAGGTTTAGGGTTAGTTTTAAGAGCCTGGGGCCGGGCGCGGTGGCTCACGCCTGTAATCCTAGCACTCTGGGAGGCCGAGGCGGGTGGATCGCTCGAGGTCAGGAGTTCGAGACCAGCCTCAGCAAGAGTGAGACCCCGTCTCTACTAAAAATAGAAAGAAATTATATGCACAACTAAAATATATATATACAAAAAATTAGCCAGGCATGGTGGCGCATGCCTGTAGTCCCAGCTACTCGGAAGGCTGAGGCAGTAGGATCGCTTAAGCCCAGGAGTGTGAGGTTGCTGTGAGCTAGGCTGACGCCACGGCACTCACTCTAGCCCGGGCAACAGAGTGAGACTCTGTCTCAAAAAAAAAAAGAAAAAGAGCTAGGGTTAGGTTTAATGGTTAGGATTAGGATTAGGGTTAAGGGATAGGGTAAGGCTTAGGGGTTAGGGTGAAGGATTAGGGTCAAGGATTAGGGTTTTTGTTAGTCATAGCGTTGGGGTTAGAAGTAAGGGTTACTGTCAGTGTTAGGGTTGTAGGTAGGGTTACGGTTAGGGTTAGCGGTTTAGAATTAGGGTTAGGGATTAGGTGTCACTGTGATGACTAGGAGAGAGGGTTAGAATTATGGGATAGGGGTTGTTCTCAGGAAATGGGTTATGCATTAACGTTAGGATAAGAGGTTAAAGTTAGGCGCACGGTGAGGTTTACGTGTTAAGGGGAAAAATAGGAACAGGGTTGGGTGTTATGTTCAGGGTTAGGGTTATCTGTTAAAGGTATTGTTTATGCTTAGCGCACGGGCCCTGTCTGCATTAGGCGGGCGGGGGGAGTTTAGGGGGCTGGGATTGTACCCGGGAACCCACTCTATCATACTCTGGGTATGGGCCCGTGGGTTTCATGCAGGACACAGTGGTAGAGCCTCCTTTCACGCATGGCATGGGAGGATTGCAGGCTTTCTAAACTCTATGAAAGCAAGAAGTCTGAGAATGAGATTTAGGGTTAGGATTATGGTTAGGGTTAAGGATGAAGTTTAGTGTTAGGGTTAGGGCTTATGGTTAGGGATTAGGGTTAGGGATAAAGGTTACACTTAAGTTTAACGGTTACACTTTGGTTTCGGTTTGAGGTTTACGGTTAGGGTTAAGATGAGGGGTTAAGGTTAGGTACAGGGTTAGGGTTAAGTGTTATGTTTAGGGTTGAAGATTAGGATTAGGGTTAGGATTAAAGGTTAGCGTGAGAGTTAACGCTTAGGGTTAAGGTTAAGAGTTAGGGTTTAGGGTTAGGGTTAGGGTTAGGGTTAGTGTTAGGGTTAGAGTTATGTGCTATGGTTTGTGTTAGAGGTTAGGTTTAGGTTTATTGGTCACGGTTAGTGTTACGTTTAGGGGTTATCATTAGGGTTAGGGTTAAGGGATAGGATTAGGGTTAAGTGTTGGGCTATGGGTTAGGGTTTAGTGTTAGGGTTATCATTAAGGATTAGGGGTAGGGTCAGGGTTAAATGCTTGGGTGCGGGTAATGGTTAGGGTCAGGGTTAAGGTTCATGGATAGGGTTAGTGTTAAGGGTTACGGGTAGGTTTAGGGTTCAGGGTTAGAGTTAGCATTAGGACTTAAGGTTAGGATTAGGCGGTAGGTTAGTATTAGGGTTAGATCTAGGCGTTAGGGTAAGGGCTAGCGTTAGGGTTAAGAGATAGGGTTAGGTTTAATGCTTAGGATTAGGGTTAGGGTTTGGGGTTAAGGTAAGTGTTAGGGGTTAGGTTTAAGGATGAAAGGTTAGGGTTATTTTTAGCTGTAGTGTTAGGGTTAGGGATAAGGGATCCCATTAGCATTAAGGGTCTTCCTTACTGTAGGGTAAGGGTTAGGCTTAGAGTTAAAGGTTAAGGATAGGGTCAGTGTTAAGATTTAGGATGAGGGTTAACGGTTAGGGTAAAGGTTAAGCGTTAGGGTTAGGGATTAGTGATTAGGGTTTTTGGTTACTGTTAGGGTTAGCGGTTAGGAGTTAGTGTTTTATGAAGGGGTATGGTTAGAATTAGGATTGGGGTTAGATTTAGGGTGAGGTATAGGGGTTAGGTTTAGGGGTTAGCTTTAGGGTAAAAGGATAGGATTAGGGTTACCGGTTGGGCTTAGGTTTAGGGTTAAAGTTTACTGCTAGGGTTAGGGATAGGGTTCAGGGTTAGGTTTAGGGGTTCTGGTTAGCGTTAGGTGTTAGGTTAGTGTCAGGGTTAGGTCTAGTCATGAGGGTAAGGTTTAGGGTTAGCTTTAAGAAGTAGGGTTAGGTTTAATGGTTAGGATTAGGATTAGGGTTAAGGGTTAGGGTAAGGCTTAGGGGTTAGGGTGAAGGGTTAGGGTCAAGTGTTAGGGTTTTTGTTAGGCATAGCGTTGGGGTTAGAAGTAAGGGTTACTGTCAGTGTTAGGGTTGTAGGTAGGGTTACGGTTAGGGTTAGCGGTTTAGAATTAGGGTTAGGGATTAGGTGTCACAGTGATGACTAGGAGATAGGGTTAGAATTATGGGATAGGGGTTGTTCTCAGGTAATGGGTTATGCATTATCGTTAGGATAAGAAGTTAAAGTTAGGCGCACGGTGAGGTTTACGTGTTAAGGGGAGAAATAGGAACAGGGTTGGGTGTTATGTTCAGGGTTAGGGTTATTTGTTAAAGGTATTGTTTATGCTTAGCGCACGGGCCCTGTCTGCATTAGGCGGGCGGGGGGAGTTTAGGGGGCTGGGATTGTACCCGGGAACCCACTCTATCATACTCTGGGTATGGGCCCGTGGGTTTCATGCAGGACACAGTGGTAGAGCCTCCTTTCACGCATGGCATGGGAGGATTGCAGGCTTTCTAAACTCTATGAAAGCAAGAAGTCTGAGAATGAGATTTAGGGTTAGGATTATGGTTAGGGTTAAGGATGAAGTTTAGTGTTAGTGTGAGTGCTTAGGGTTAGGGATTAGAGTTAGGGTAAAAGGTTACTCTTAGGTTTAACGGTTACACTTTGTTTTAGGGTTGAGGTTTACGGTTAGGGTTAAGATGAGGGGTTAGGGTTAGGTACAGGGTTAGGGTTAAGTGTTAGGTTTAGGGTTGAAGATTAGGATTAGGGTTAGGATTAAAGGTTAGCGTGAGAGTTAACGCTTAGGGTTAAGGTTAAGAGTTAGGGTTTAGGGTTAGGGTTAGGGTTAGGGTTAGTTTTAGCGTTAGAGTTATGTGCTATGGTTTGTTTTAGAGGTTAGGTTTAGGTTTAGTGGTCACGGTTAGGGTTATGTTTAGGGGTTAGCATTAGGTTTAGGGTTAACGGAGAGGATTAGGGTTAAGTGTTGGTTTTAGGGTTAGGGTTTAGTGAAGGGTTATCATTAAGCATTAGGGGTAGTGTCAGGGTTAAATGCTTGGGTGCGGGTATTTGTTAGGGTCAGGGTTAAGGTTCATGGATAGGGTTAGTGTTAAGGGTTACGGGTAGGTTTAGGGTTCAGGGTTAGAGTTAGCATTCGGGCTTAAGTTTAGGATTAGGCGGTAGGTTAGATTTAGGGTTAGATCTAGGCGTTAGGGTAAGGGCTAGCGTTAGGGTTAAGAGATAGGGTTAGGTTTAATGCTTAGGATTAGGGTTAGGGTTTGGGGTTAAAGTAAGTGTTAGGGGTTAGGTTTAAGGATGAAAGGTTAGGGTTATTTTTAGCTGTAGTGTTAGTGTTAGGGATAAGGGATCCCATTAGCATTAAGGGTCTTCCTTACTGTAGGGTTAAGGGTTAGGCTTAGAGTTAAAGGTTAAGGTTAGGGTCAGTGTTAAGATTTAGGGTGAGGGTTAACGGTTAGGGTAAAGGTTAAGCGTTAGGGTTAGGGATTAGTGATTAGGGTTTTTGGTTACTGTTAGGGTTAGCGGTTAGAAGTTAGTGTTTTATGAAGGGGTATGGTTAGAATTAGGATTGGGGTTAGAGTTAGGGTGAGGTATAGGGGTTAGGTTTAGGGGTTAGCTTTAGGGTAAAAGGATAGGATTAGGGTTACGGGTTGGGCTTAGGTTTAGGGTTAAAGTTTACTGCTAGGGTTAGGGATAGGGTTCAGGGTTAGCTTTAGGGGTTCTGGTTAGGGTTAGGTGTGAGGTTAGTGTCAGGGTTAGGTCTAGTCGTGAGGGTAAGGTTTAGGGTTACCTTTAAGAAGTAGGGTTAGGTTTAATGGTTAGGATTAGGATTAGGGTTAAGGGTTAGGGTAAGGCTTAGGGGTTAGGGTGAAGGGTTAGGGTCAAGGGTTAGGGTTTTTGTTAGGCATAGCGTTGGGGTTAGAAGTAAGGGTTACTGTCAGTGTTAGGGTTGTAGGTAGGGTTCTGGTTAGGGTTAGCGGTTTAGAATTAGGGTTAGGGATTAGGTTTCAGAGTGATGACTAGGAGAAAGGGTTAGAATTATGGGATAGGGGTTGTTCTCAGGAAATGGGTTATGCATTAACATTAGGATGAGAGGTTAAAGTTAGGCGCACGGTGAGGTTTACGTGTTAAGGGGAGAAAGAGGAACAGGGTTGGGTGTTATGTTCAGGGTTAGGGTTATCTGTTAAAGGTATTGTTTATGCTTAGCGCACGGGCCCTTTCTGCATTAGGCGGGCGGGGGGGAGTTGTGGGGGCTGGGATTGTACCCGGGAACCCACTCTATCATACTCTGGGTATGGGCCCGTGGGTTTCATACAGGACACAGTGGTAGAGCCTCCTTTCACGCATGGCATGGGAGGATTGCAGGCTTTCTAAACTCTAAGAAAGCAAGAAGTCTGAGAATTAGATTTAGGGTTAGGATTATGGTTAGGGTTAAGGATGAAGTTTAGTGTCAGGGTGAGGGCTTAGGGTTAGGGATTAGGGTTAGGGTGAAAGGTTACTGTTAGGATTAACGGTTACACTTTGGTTTCGGGTTGAGGTTTACGGTTAGGGTTAAGATGAGGGGTTAGGGTTTTGTACAGGGTTAGGGTTAAGTGTTAGGTTTAGGGTTGAAGATTAGGACTAGGGTTAGGATTAAAGGTTAGCGTGAGAGTTAACGCTTAGGGTTAAGGTTAAGAGTTAAGGTTTAGGGTTACGGTTAGGGTTAGGGTTCGTTTTAGGGTTAGAGTTATGTTCTATGATTTGTGTTAGAGGTTAGGGTTAGGTTTACTTGTCACGGTTAGGGTTACGTTTAGGTGTTAGGATTAGGGTTAGGGTTAAGGGATAGGATTAGGGTTAAGTGTTGGGCTTAGGGTTAGGGTTTAGTGTTAGGGTTATCATTAAGGATTAGGGTTAGGGTCAGGGTTAAATGATTGGGTGCGGGTAATTGTTAGGGTCAGGGTTATGGTTCATGGATAGGGTTAGTGTTAAGTGTTACGGGTAGGTTTAGGGTTCAGGGTTAGAGTTAGCATTCGGGCTTAAGTTTAGGATTAGGCGGTAGTTTAGATTTAGGGTTAGATCTAGGCGTTAGGGTAAGGGCTAGCGTTAGGGTTAAGAGATAGGGTTAGGTTTAATGCTTAGGATTAGGGTTAGCGTTTGGGGTTAAAGTAAGTGTTAGGGGTTAGGTTTAAGGATCCAAGGTTAGGGTTATTTTTAGCTGTAGTGTTAGGGTTATGGATAAGGGATCCCATTAGCATTAAGGGTCTTCCTTACTGTAGGGTTAAGGGTTAGGCTTAGAGTTAAAGGTTAAGGTTAGGGTCAGTGTTAAGATTTAGGGTGAGGGTTAACGGTTAGGGTAAAGGTTAAGCGTTAGGGTTAGGGATTAGTGATTAGGGTTTTTGGTTAGTGTTAGGGTTAGCGGTTAGGAGTTAGTGTTTTATGAAGGGGTATGGTTAGAATTAGGATTGGGGTTAGTGTTAGGGTGAGGTATAGGGGTTACGTTTAGGGGTTAGTTTTAGGGTAAAAGGATAGGATTAGCGTTACGGGTTGGGCTTAGGTTTAGGGTTAAAGTTTACTGCTAGGGTTAGGGATAGGGTTCAGGGTTAGCTTTAGGGGTTCTGGTTAGGGTTAGGTGTTAGGTTAGTGTCAGGGATAGGTCTAGTCGTGAGGGTAAGGTTTAGGGTTAGCTTTAAGAGCTAGGGTTAGGTTTAATGGTTAGGATTAGGATTAGGGTTAAGGGTTAGTGTAAGGCTTAGGGGTTAGGGTGAAGGGTTAGGGTCAAGGGTTAGGGTTCTTGTTAGGCATAGCGTTGGGGTTAGAAGTAAGGGTTACTGTCAGTGTTAGGGTTGTAGGTAGGGTTACGGTTAGGGTTAGCGGTTTAGAATTAGGGTTAGGGATTAGGTGTCACAGTGATGACTAGGAGAAAGGGTTAGAATTATGGGATAGGGGTTGTTCTCAGGAAATGGGTTATGCATTAACGTTAGGATAAGAGGTTAAAGTTAGGCGCACGGTGAGGTTTACGTGTTAAGGGGAGAAAGAGGAACAGGGTTGGGTGTTATGTTCAGAGTTAGGGTTATCTTTTAAAGGTATTGTTTATTCTTAGCGCACGGGCCCTGTCTGCATTAGGCGGGCGGGGGGGAGTTGTGGGGGCTGGCATTGTACCCGGGAACCCACTCTATCATACTCTGGGTATGGCCCCGTGGGTTTCATACAGGACACAGTGGTAGAGCCTCCTTTCACGCATGGCATGGGAGGATTGCAGGCTTTCTAAACTCTAAGGAAGCAAAAAGTCTGAGAATGAGATTTAGGGTTAGGATTATGGTTAGGGTTAAGGATGAAGTTTAGTGTTAGGGTGAGGGCTTAGGGTTAGGGATTAGGGTTAGGGTGAAAGGTTACTGTTAGGTTTAACGGTTACACTTTGGTTTCGGGTTGAGGTTTACGGTTAGGGTTAAGATGAGGGGTTAGGGTTTTGTACAGGGTTAGGGTTAAGTGTTAGGTTTAGGGTTGAAGATTAGGACTAGGGTTAGCATTAAAGGTTAGCGTGAGAGTTAACGCTTAGGGTTAAGGTTAAGAGTTAAGGTTTAGGGTTACGGTTAGGGTTAGGGTTCGTTTTAGGGTTAGAGTTATGTTCTATGATTTGTGTTAGAGGTTAGGGTTAGGTTTACTGGTCACGGTTAGGGTTACGTTTAGGTGTTAGGATTAGGGTTAGGGTTAAGGGATAGGATTAGGGTTAAGTGTTGGGCTTAGGGTTAGGGTTTAGTGTTAGGGTTATCATTAAGGATTAGGGTTAGGGTCAGGGTTAAATCCTTGGGTGCGGGTAATTGTTAGAGTCAGGGTTAAGGTTCATGGATAGGGTTAGTGTTAAGGGTTACGGGTAGGTTTAGGGTTCAGGGTTAGAGTTAGCATTCGGGCTTAAGTTTAGGATTAGGCGGTAGGTTAGATTTAGGGTTAGATCTAGGCGTTAGGGTAAGGGCTAGCGTTAGGGTTAAGAGATAGGGTTAGGTTTAATGCTTAGGATTAGGGTTAGGGTTTGGGGTTAAAGTAAGTGTTAGGGGTTAGGTTTAAGGATCAAAGGTTAGGGTTATTTTTAGCTGTAGTGTTAGGGTTAGGGATAAGGGATCCCATTAGCATTAAGGGTCTTCCTTACTGTACGGTTAAGGGTTAGGCTTAGACTTAAAGGTTAAGGTTAGGGTCAGTGTTAAGATTTAGGGTGAGGGTTAACGGTTAGGGTAAAGGTTAAGCGTTAGGGTTAGGGATTAGTGATTAGGGTTTTTGGTTAGTGTTAGGGTTAGCGGTTAGGAGTTAGTGTTTTATGAAGGGGTATGGTTAGAATTAGGATTGGGGTTAGATTTAGGGTGAGGTATAGCGGTTAGGTTTAGGGGTTAGTTTTAGGGTAAAAGGATAGGATTAGCGTTACGGGTTGGGCTTAGGTTTAGGGTTAAAGTTTACTGCTAGAGTTAGGGATAGGGTTCAGGGTTAGCTTTAGGGGTTCTGGTTAGGGTTAGGTGTTAGGTTAGTGTCAGGGTTAGGTCTAGTCGTGAGGGTAGGGTTTAGGGTTAGCTTTAAGAGCTAGGGTTAGGTTTAATGGTTAGGATTAGGATTAGGGATAAGGGTTAGGGTAAGGCTTAGCGGTTAGGGTGAAGGGTTAGGGTGAAGGGTTAGGGTTTTTGTTAGGCATAGCGTTGGGGTTAGAAGTAAGGGTTACTGTCAGTGTTAGGGTTGTAGGTAGGGTTCCGGTTAGGGTTAGCGGTTTAGAATTAGGGTTAGGGATTAGGTGTCAGAGTGATGACTAGGAGAAAGGGTTAGAATTATGGGATAGGGGTTGTTCTCAGGAAATGGGTTATGCATTAACGTTAGGATGAGAGGTTAAAATTAGGCGCACGGTGAGGTTTACGTGTTAAGGGGAGAAATAGGTACAGGGTTGGGTGTTATGTTCAGGGTTAGGGTTATCTGTTAAAGGTATTGTTTATGCTTAGCGCACGGCCCTGTCTGCATTAGGCGGGCGGGGGGGAGTTGTGGGGGCTGGCATTGTACCCGGGAACCCACTCTATCATACTCTGGGTATGGGCCCGTGGGTTTCATACACGACACAGTGGTAGAGCCTCCTTTCACGCATGGCATGGGAGGATTGCAGGCTTTCTAAACTCTAAGAAAGCAAGAAGTCTGAGAATGAGATTTAGGGTTAGGATTATGGTTAGGGTTAAGGATGAAGTTTAGTGTTAGGGTGAGGGCTTAGGGTTAGGGATTAGGGTTAGGGTGAAAGGTTACTTTTAGGTTTAACGGTTACACTTTGGTTTCGGGTTGTGGTTTACGGTTAGGGTTAAGATGAGGGGTTAGGGTTTGGTACAGGGTTAGGGTTAAGTGTTAGGTTTAGGGTTGAAGATTAGGATTAGGGTTAGGATTAAAGGTTAGCGTGAGAGTTAACGCTTAGGGTTAAGGTTAAGAGTTAGGGTTTAGGGTTAGGGTTAGCGTTAGGGTTAGTTTTAGGTTTAGAGTTATGTGCTATGGTTTGTGTTAGGGGTTAGGGTTAGGTTTACTTGTCACGGTTAGGGTTACGTTTAGGTGTTATGATTAGGGTTAGGGTTAAGGGATAGGATTAGGGTTAAGTGTTGGGCTTAGGGTTAGGGTTTAGTGTTAGGGTTATCATTAAGGATTAGGGTTAGGGTCAGGTTTAAATGCTTGGGTGCGGGTAATGGTTAGGGTCAGGGTTAAGGTTCATGGATAGGGTTAGTGTTAAGGGTTACGGGTAGGTTTAGGGTTCAGTGTTAGAGTTAGCATTAGGGCTTAAGGTTAGGATTAGACGGTAGGTTAGATTTAGGGTTAGATCTAGGCGTTAGGGTAAGGGCTAGCGTTAGAGTTAAGAGATAGGGTTAGGTTTAATGCTTAGGGTTAGGGTTAGGGTTTGGGGTTAAAGTAAGTGTTAGGGGTTAGGTTTAAGGATCCAAGGTTAGGGTTATTTTTAGCTGTAGTGTTAGGGTTAGGGATAAGGGATCCCATTAGCATTAAGGGTCTTCCTTACTGTAGGGTTAAGGGTTAGGCTTAGAGTTAAAGGTTAAGGTTAGGGTAAGGGTTAAGATTTAGGGTGAGGGTTAACGGTTAGGGTAAAGGTTAAACGTTAGGGTTAGGGATTAGTGATTAGGGTTTTTGGTTAGTGTTAGGGTTAGCGGTTAAGAGTTAGTGTTTTATGAAGGGGTATGGTTAGAATTAGGATTGGGGTTAGAGTTAGGTTGAGGTATAGGGGTTAGGTTTAGGGATTAGTTTTAGGGTAAAAGGATAGGATTAGGGTTACGGGTTGGGCTTAGGTTTAGGGTTAAGGTTTACTGCTAGGGTTAGGGATAAGGTTGAGGGTTAGCTTTAGGGGTTCTGGTTACGGTTAGATGTTAAGTTAGTGTCAGGGTTAGGATTAGTCGTGAGGGTAAGGTTTAGGGTTAGCGTTAAGAGCTAGGGTTAGGTTTAATGGTTAAGATTAGGATTAGGGTTAAGGGTTAGGGTAAGTCTTAGGGGTTAGGGTGAAGGGTTAGGGTCAAAAGTTAGGGTCTTTGTTAGGCATAGCGTTGGGGTTAGGAGTAAGTGTTACTGTCAGTGTTAGGGTTGTAGGTAGGGTTACGGTTAGTGTTAGCGGTTTAGAATTAGGGTTAGAGATTAGGTGTCACAGTGATGACTAGGAGATAGGGTTAGAATTATGGGATAGGGGTTGTTCTCAGGAAATGGGTTATGCATTAACGTTAGGATAAGAGGTTAAAGTTAGGCACACGGTGAGGTTTACGTGTTAAGGGGAGAAAGAGGAACAGGGTTGGGTGTTATGTTCAGGGTTAGGGTTATCTGTTAAAGGTATTGTTTATGCTTAGCGAACGGGCCCTGTCTGCATTACGCGGGCGGGAGGAGTTCAGGGGGCTGGGATTGTACCCGGGAACACACTCTATCATACTCTGGGTATGGGCCCGTGGGTTTCATGCAGGACACAGTGCTAGAGCCTCCTTTCACGCATGGCATGGGAGTATTGCAGGCTTTCTAAACTCTAAGAATGCAAGAAGTCTGAGAATGAGATTTAGGGTTAGGATTATGGTTAGGGTTAAGGATGAAGTTTAGTGTTAGGGTGAGGGCTTAGGTTTAGGGATTAGGGTTAGGGCGAAAGGTTACTGTTAGGTTTAAGGGTTACACTTTGGTTTCGGGTTGAGGTTTACGGTTAGGGTTAAGATGAGGGGTTAGGGTTTGGTACAGGGTTAGGGTTAAGTGTTAGGTTTAGGGTTGAAGATTAGGATTAGGGTTAGGATTAAAGGTTAGGGTGAGAGTTAACGCTTAGGGTTAAGGTTAAGAGTTAGGGTTTAGGGTTAGGGTTAGGGTTAGGGTTAGTTTTAGGTTTAGAGTTATGTGCTATGGTTTGTGTTAGGGGTTAGGGTTAGGTTTACTGGTCACGGGTAGGGTTACGTTTAGGGGTTAGCATTAGGGTTAGGGTTAAGGGATAGGATTAGGGTTAAGTGTTGGGCTTAGGGTTAGGGTTTAGTGTTAGGGTTATCATTAAGGATTAGGGGTAGGGTCAGGGTTAAATGCTTGGGTGCGGGTAATGCTTAGGGTCAGGGTTAAGGTTCACGGATAGGGTTAGTGTAAGGGTTACGGGTAGGTTTAGGGTTCAGTGTTAGAGTTAGCATTAGGGCTTAAGGTTAGGATTAGACGGTAGGTTAGATTTAGGGTTAGATCTAGGCGTTAGGGTAAGGGCTAGCGTTAGGTTTAAGAGATAGGGTTAGGTTTAATGCTTAGGATTAGGGTTAGGGTTTGGGGTTAAAGTATGTGTTAGGGGTTAGGTTTAAGGATCAAAGGTTAGGGTTATTTTTAGCTGTAGTGTTAGGGTTAGGGATAAGGGATCCCATTAGCATTAAGGGTCTTCCTTACTGTAGAGTTAAGGGTTAGGCTTAGAGTTAAAGGTTCAGGTTAGGGTCAGTGTTAAGATTTAAGGTGAGGGTTAACGGTTAGGGTAAAGGTTAAGCGTTAGGGTTAGGGATTAGTGATTAGGGTTTTTGGTTAGTGTTAGGGTTAGTGGTTAGGAGTTAGTGTTTTATGAAGGGGTATGGTTAGAATTAGGATTGGGGTTAGAGTTAGGGTGAGGTATAGGGGTTAGGTTTAGGGGTTAGTTTAGGGTAAAAGGATAGGATTAGGGTTACGGGTTGGGCTTAGGTTTAGGGTTAAAGTTTACTGCTAGGGTTAGGGATAGGGTTCAGGGTTAGCTTTAGGGGTTCTGGTTAGGGTTAGGTGTTAGGTTAGTGTCAGGGTTAGGTCTAGTCGTGAGGGTAAGGTTTAGGGTTAGCTTTAAGATCTAGGGTTAGGTTTAATGGTTAGGATTAGGATTAGGGTTAAGGGTTAGGGTAAGGCTTAGGGGTTAGGGTGAAGGGTTAGGGTTTTTGTTAGGCATAGCGTTGGGGTTAGAAGTAAGGGTTACTGTCAGTGTTAGGGTTGTAGGTAGGGTTACGGTTAGGGTTAGCGGTTTAGAATTAGGGTTAGGGATTAGGTGTCACTGTGATGACAAGGAGAGAGGGTTAGAATTATGGGATAGGGGTTGTTCTCAGGAAATGGGTTATGCATTAACGTTAGGATAAGAGGTTAAAGTTAGGGGCACGGTGAGGTTTACGTGTTAAGGGGAGAAATAGGAACAGGGTTGGGTGTTATGTTCAGGGTTAGGGTTATCTGTTAAAGGTATTGTTTATGCTTAGCGCACGGGCCCTGTCTGCATTAGGCGGGCGGGGGGAGTTTAGGGGGCTGGGATTGTACCCGGGAACCCACTCTATCATACTCTGGGTATGGGCCCGTGGGTTTCATGCAGGACACAGTGGTAGAGCCTCCTTTCACGCATGGCATGGGAGGATTGCAGGCTTTCTAAACTCTAAGAAAGCAAGAAGTCTTAGAATGAGATTTAGGGTTAGGATTATGGTTAGGGTTAATGATGAATTTTAGTGTTAGGGTGAGGGCTTAGGGTTAGGGATTAGGGTTAGGGTTAAAGGTTACTCTTAGGTTTAACGGTTACACTTTGGTTTCGGGTTTAGGTTTACGGTTAGGGTTAAGATGAAGGGTTAGTGTTAGGTACAGGGTTAGGGTTAAGTGTTAGGTTTAGTGTTGAAGATTAGGATTAGGGTTAGGATTAAAGGTTAGCGTGAGAGGTAACGCTTAGGGTTAAGGTTAAGAGTTAGGGTTAAGGGTTAGGGTTAGGGTTAGGGTTCGTTTTAGGGTTAGAGTTATGTGCTATGGTTTGTGTTACAGGTTAGGGTTAGGTTTACTGGTGACGGTTAGGGTTACGTTTAGGGGTTCGCATTAGAGTTAGGGTTAGGGTTAAGGGATAGGATTAGGGTTAAGTGTTGGGCTTAGGGTTAGGGTTTAGTGTTAGTGTTATCATTAAGGATTAGGGGTAGGGTCAGGGTTAAATGCTTGGGTGCGGGTAATGGTTAGGGTAAGGGTTAAGATTCACGGATAGGGTTAGTGTTAAGGGTTACGGGTAGGTTTAGGGTTCAGGGTTAGAGTTAGCATTAGGGCTTAAGGTTAGGATTAGGCGGTAGGTTAGATTTAGGGTTAGATCTAGGCGTTAGGGTAAGGGCTAGCGTTAGGGTTAAGAGATAGGGTTAGGTTTAATGCTTAGGATTAGGGTTAGTGTTTGGGGATAAAGTAAGTGTTAGGGGTTAGGTTTAAGGATCAATCGTTAGGGTTATTTTTAGTTGTAGTGTTAGGGTTAGGGATAAGGGATCCCATTAGCCTTAAGGGTCTTCCTTACTGTAGGGTTAAGGGTTAGGCTTAGAGTTAAAGGTTCAGGTTAGGGTCAGTGTTAAGATTTAAGGTGAGGGTTAACGGTTAGGGTAAAGGTTAAGCGTTAGGGTTAAGGATTAGTGATTAGGGTTTTTGGTTAGTGTTAGGGTTAGCGGTTAGGAGTTAGTGTTTTATGAAGGGGTATGGTTAGAATTAGGATTGGGGTTAGACTTAGGGTGAGGTATAGGGGTTAGTTTTAGGGGTTAGTTTTAGGGTAAAAGGATAGGATTAGTGTCACGGGTTGGGCTTAGGTTTAGGGTTAAAGTTTACTGCTAGGGTTAGGGATAGGGTTCAGGGTTGGCTTTAGGGGTTCTGGTAAGGGTTAGGTGTTAGGTTACTGTCAGGGTTAGGTCCAGTCGTGAGGTTAAGGTTAGGCTTAGCTTTAAGAGCTAGGGTTAGGTTTAATGGTTAGGATTAGGATTAGGGTTAAGGGTTAGGGTAAGGCTTAGGGGTTAGGGTGAAGGGTTAGTGTCTAGGGTTAGGGTTTTCGTTAGGCATAGCGTTGGGGTTTAGAAGTAAGGGTTACTGTCAGTGTTAGGGTTTTAGGTAGGGTTACGGTTAGGGTTAGCAGTTTAGAATTAGGGTTAGGGATTAGGTGTCACAGTGATGACTAGGATATAGGGTTAGAAGTATAGGATAGGGGTTGTTCTCAGGAAATGGGTTATGCATTAACGTTAGGATGAGAGTTTAAATTTAGGCGCACGGTGAGGTTTACGTGTTAAGGGGAGAAATAGGAACAGGGTTGGGTGTTATGTTCAGGGTTAGGGTTATCTGTTAAAGGTATTGTTTATGCTTAGCGCACGGGCCCTGTCTGCATTAGGCGGGCGGGGGGAGTTTAGGGGGCTGGGATTGTACCCGGGAACCCACTCTATCATACTCTGGGTATGGGCCCGTGCTTTCATGCAGGACACAGTGGTAGAGCCTTCTTTCACGCATGGCATGGGAGGATTGCAGGCTTTCTAAACTCTAAGAAAGCAAGAAGTCTGAGAATTAGATTTAGGGTTAGGATTATGGTTAGGGTTAAGGATGAAGTTTAGTGTTAGGGTGAGGGCTCAGGGTTAGGGATTAGGGTTAGGGTGAGGGTTAGGGTTAGGGTTAAATGTTACTCTTAGGTTTAACGGTTACACTTTGGTTTAGGGTTGAGGTTTACGGTTAGGGTTAAGATGAGGGGTTTGGGTTTGGTACAGGGTTAGGGTTAAGTGTTAGGTTTAGGGTTGAAGATTAGGATTAGGGTTAGGATTAAAGGTTAGCGTGAGAGTTAACCCTTAGGGTTAAGGTTAAGAGTTAGGGTTTAGGGTTAGGGTTAGGGTTAGGGTTAGTTTTAGGGTTAGAGTTATGTGCTATGGTTTGTGTTAGAGGTTAGGGTTAGGTTTACTGGTGACGGTTAGGATTACGTTTAGGGGTTAGCATTAGGGTTAGGGTTAAGGGATAGGATTAGGGTTAAGTGTTGGGCTTAGAGTTAGGGTTTAGTGTTAGGGTTATCATTAAGGATTAGGGTTAGGGTCAGGGTTAAATGCTTGGGTGCGGGTAATGGTTAGTGTCAGGGTTAAGGTTCACGGATAGGGTTAGTGTTAAGGGTTACGGGTAGGTTTAGGGTTCAGGATTAGAGTTAGCATTAGGGTTTAAGGTTAGGATTAGGCGGTAGGTTAGATTTATGGTTAGATCTAGGGTTAGGGTAAGGGCTAGCGTTAGGGTTAAGAGATAGGGTTAGGTTTAATGCTTAGGATTAGGGTTAGGGTTTGGGGTTAAAGTAAGTGTTAGGGGTTAGGTTTAAGGATCAAAGGTTAGGGTTATTTTTATCTGTAGTGTTAGGGTTAGGGATAAGGGGTCCCATTAGCATTAAGGGTCTTCCTTACTGTAGGGTTAAGGGTTAGGCTTAGAGTTAAAGTTTAAGCTTAGGGTCAGTGTTAAGATTTAGGGTGAGGGTTAACGGTTAGGGTAAAGGTTAAGCGTTAGGGTTAGGGATTAGTGATTAGGGTTTTTGGTTAGTGCTAGGGTTAGCGGTTAGGAGATAGTGTTTTATGAAGGGGTATGGTTAGAATCAGGACTGGGGTTAGAGTTAGGGTGAGGTATAGGGGTTAGGTTTAGGGGTTAGTTTTAGAGTAAACTGATAGGATTAGGGTTACCTGTTGGGCTTAGGTTTGGGGTTAAAGTTTACTGCTAGGGTTAGGGATAGGGTTCAGGCTAGGCTTTAGGGGTTCTGGTTAGGGTTAGGTGTTAGGTTAGTGTCAGGGTTAGGTCTAGTCGTGAGGGTAAGGTTTAGGGTTAGCTTTAAGAGCTAGGGTTAGGTTTAATGGTTAGGATTAGGATTAGGGTTAAGGGTTAGGGTAAGGCTTAGGGGTTAGGGTGAAGGGTTAGGGTGAAGGGTTAGGGTTTTTGTTAGGCATAGCGTTGGGGTTAGAAGTAAGGGTTACTGTCAGTGTTAGGGTTGTAGGTAGGGTTCTGGTTAGGGTTAGCGGTTTAGAATTAGGGTTAGGGATTAGGTGTCACAGTGATGACTAGGAGATAGGGTTAGAATTATGGGATAGGGGTTGTTCTCAGGAAATGGGTTATGCATTAACGTTAGGATAAGAGGTTAAAGTTAGGCGCACGGTGAGGTTTACGTGTTAAGGGGAGAAATAGGAACAGGGTTGGGTGTTATGTTCAGGGTTAGGGTTATCTGTTAAAGGTATTGTTTATGCTTAGCGCACGGGCCCTGTCTGCATTAGGCGGGCGGGGGGAGTTTAGGGGGCTGGGATTGTACCCGGGAACCCACTCTATCATACTCTGGGTATGGGCCCGTGGGTTTCATGCAGGACACAGTGGTAGAGCCTCCTTTCACGCATGGCATGGGAGGATTGCAGGCTTTCTAAACTCTAAGAAAGCAAGAAGTCTGAGAATTAGATTTAGGGTTAGGATTATGGTTAGGGTGAAGGATGAAGTTTAGTGTTAGGGTGAGGGCTTAGGGTTAGGGATTAGGGTTAGGGTTAAAGGTTACTCTTAGGTTTAACGGTTTCACTTTGGTTTTGGGTTGAGGTTTACGATTAGGGTTAAGATGAGGGGTTAGGGTTCGGTACAGGGTTAGGGTTAAGTGTTAGGTTTAGGGTTGAAGATTAGGATTAGGGTTAGGATTAAACGTTAGCGTGAGAGTTAACGCTTAGGTTTAAGGTTAAGAGTTAGGGTTTAGGGTTAGGGTTAGGGTTAGTTCTAGGGTTAGAGTTATGTGCTATGGTTTGTGTTAGAGTTTAGGGTTAGGTTTACTGGTCACGGTTAGGGTTAGGTTTAGGGGTTAGCATTAGGGTTAGGGTTAGGTTAAGGGATAGGATTAGGGTTAAGTGTTGGGCTTAGGGTTAGGGTTTAGTGTTAGGGTTATCATTAAGGATTAGGGGTAGGGTCAGGGTTAAATGCTTGGGTGCGGGTAATGGTTAGAGTCAGGGTTAAGGTTCACGGATATGGTTAGTGTTAAGGGTTACTGGTAGGTTTAGGGTTCAGGGTTAGAGTTAGCATTAGGGCTTAAGGTTAGGATTAGGCGGTAGGTTACATTTAGGGTTAGATCTAGGCGTTAGGGTAAGGGCTAGCATTAGGGTTAAGAGATAGGGTTAGGTTTAATGCTTAGGATTAGGGTTAGGATTTGGGGATAAAGTAAGTGTTAGGGGTTAGGTTTAAGGATCAAAGGTTAGGGTTATTTTTAGCTGTAGTGTTAGGGTTAGGGATAAGGGATCCCATTAGCATTAAGGGTCTTCCTTACTGTACGGTTAAGGGTTAGGCTTAGAGTTAAAGGTTCAGGTTAGGGTCAGTGTTAAGATTTAGGGTGAGGGTTAACGGTTAGGGTAAAGTTTAAGCGTTAGGGTTAGGGATTAGTGATTAGGGTTTTTGGTTAGTGTTAGGGTTAGCGGTTAGGAGTTAGTGTTTTATGAAGGGGTACGGTTAGAATTAGGATTGGGGTTAGATTTAGGGTGAGGTATAGGGGTTAGGTTTAGGGGTTAGTTTTAGGGTAAAAGGATAGGATTAGGGTTACAGGTTGGGCTTAGGTTTAGGGTTAAATTTTACTGCTAGGGTTAGGGATAGGGTTCAGGGTTAGCTTTAGGGGTTCTGGTTAGGGTTAGGTGTTAGGTTAGTGTCAGGATTAGGTCCAGTCGTGAGGGTAAGGTTTAGGGATAGCTTTAAGAGCTAGGGTTAGGTTTAATGGTTAGGATTAGGATTAGGGTTAAGGGTTAGGGTAAGGCTTAGGGGTTTGGGTGAAGGGTTAGGGTTTTTGTTAGGCATAGCGTTGGGGTTAGAAGTAAGGTTACTGTCAGTGTTAGGGTTGTAGGTAGGGTTCCGGTTAGGGTTAGTGGTTTAGAATTAGGTTTAGGGATTAGGTGTTCCTGTGATGACTAGGAGATAGGGTTAGAATTATGGGATAGGGGTTGTTCTCAGGGAATGGGTTATGCATTAACGTTAGGATAATAGGTTAAAGTTAGGCTCATGGTGAGGTTTACGTGTTAAGGGGAGAAATAGAAACAGGGTTGGTGTTATGTTCAGGGTTAGGGTTATCTGTTAAAGGTATTGTTTATGCTTAGCGCACGGGCCCTGTCTGCATTAGGCGGGCGGTGGGAGTTTAGGGGGCTGGGATTGTACCCGGGAACCCACTCTATCATACTCTGGGTATGGGCCCGTGGGTTTCATGCAGGACACAGTGGTAGAGCCTCCTTTCACGCATGGCATGGGCGGAATGCAGGCTTTCTAAACTCTAAGAAAGCAAGAAGTCTGAGAATTAGATTTAGGGTTAGGATTATGGTTAGGGTTAAGGATGAAGTTTAGTGTTAGGGTGAGGGCTTAATGTTAGGGATTAGGGTTAGGGTTAAAGGTTACTCTTAGGTTTAACGGTTACAGTTCGGTTTATGGTTGAGGTTTACGGTTAGGGTTAAGATGAGGGGTTAGATTTTGGTAGACGTTTAGGGTTAAGTGTTAGGTTTAGGGTTGAAGATTAGGATTAGGGTTAGGATTAAAGGTTAGCATGAGAGTTAACGCTTAGGGTTAAGGTTAAGAGTTAGAGTTTACGGTTAGGCTTAGGGTTAGATTTAGGGTTAGAGTTATGTGCTATGGTGTGTGTTAGGGGTTAGGGTTAGGTTTACTGTTCACGGTTAGGGTTAGGTTTAGGGGTTAGCATTAGGGTTAGGGATTATGTTTAGGGTAAGGTTCTAGAGTTCATGTTGGGCTTTAGTCTCGGGGCTTAGTTTCAGGGTCAGGGGTTAGCGTTGGTGTTAGGGCTTAGTTTTAGCGGTCAGTTTAAGGGCACAGGACCTGGTTAACCTACGGTGAGAGGGGTGCGGTCTGAGTCACCACGAAAGCACAACATCATTCCCTGGGCCTTGGGACAGGACCTCCATGCAGGACTCAGGCGGAGCCTCATCTCACACATGGCATGGCTGTATTGTAAGCTTGCTTCACTCTGGGAATGGAAGTAGTGTGAGAATTAGGGTTGGGGTTGGGGTTAGGGTTTTTCGTGTTAGGGGTTAGGTTTCGAGTCAGGGTTAGGTGCTAGGGATTAGTGGTTAGGGTTAGAGTTAGTGTTAGGGGTAAGGTGTTAAGTCTTGGTTAGGGGGCCAGGGTATGGTTTAGGGTTGGAGTTAGCGTTAGGGTTAGGGGTTAGGGTTAAGGGATAGGGTTAGGATTCAGGGTGAGGGTTAGAGGGTTAACAGTTGGGGTTAGGCTTAGGGGTTAGGGATAGTGTTAGGGTTAAGGGTTAGGAGCTTGGTTCAGGTTTAAGGTTAGCATTAGGGGTTGGGGTTAGTGTTAACTGTAGGTCAGTGTTGGGGTTAGATCTCTAGGCATTAGGGTAAAGGTTAGGGTTAGGGTTAAGAGTTAGGGTTCTGTTTAACGGTTAGGATTGGGAATAGGTTAAGGGTTAAGGTTAAGTTTGGGGTTATGATGAAGGATCAACGGTTAGGGTTACTTTTGGCATAGGGTTAGTGTAAGGGGTTAGGGTTAGTGTTAGTGTTGTTGGTCGGGTTAAGGTTAGGGTTGGCGCTTCAGAATTAGGGATTAGGTGTTACGGTTATAGCTAGGAGGTAGGGTTATAATGACGGTATAGGGCTTGTTCTCAGGGTGTCATGCATTAACGTTAAGATATGGGGTTAAAGTTAGGGTTATGGTGAGGTTTACCTGTTAAGGTGAGCAGTAGGATCAGGGTTAGGTGTTATGTTGTGGGTTAGGCTTATGGGTGAGGGGTAGGTTTTATGCTTAGGGCACGGGCCCTGTATGCCCTAGGAGGCAAAGTTAGGTGTCTGTGATGGTCGCTGGGAACCCACTCTACCGCACGCAGTGTATGGGCCTCTGGGTTTCATGCAGGACACTGTGGCAGAGCCTCCTTTCACGCATGGCGTGGGAGGATTGCAGGCTTTCTAAACTCTAAGAAAGCAAGAAGTCTGAGAATTAGATGTAGGGTTAGGGTTATGGTTAGGGTTAAGGATGAAGTTTAGTGTTAGGGTGAGGGCTTAGGCTTAGGGATTACGGTTAGGGTTAAAGGTTACTCTTAGATTTAACGGTTACACTTTGGTTTAGGGTTGAGGTTTAAGGTTAGGGTTAAGATGAGGGGTTAGGGTTTGGTACAGGGTTAGGGTTAAGTGTTAGGTTTAGGGTTGAAGACTAGGATTAGGGTTAGGATTAAAGGTTAGCGTGAGAGTTAACGCTTAGGGTTAAGGTTAAGAGTTAGGGTTTAGGGTTAGGGGTAGGGTTAGGGTTAGTTTTAGGGTTAGAGTTATGTGCTATGGTTTGTGTTAGAGGTTAGGGTTAGGTTTACTGTTCACGGTTAGGGTTACGTTTAGGGGTTAGCATTAGGGTTAGGGTTAGGGTTAGGGTTAAGGGATAGGATTAGGGTTAAGTGTTGGGCTTAGGGTTAGGGTTTAGTGTTAGGGTTATCATTAAGGATTAGGGTTAGGGTCAGGGTTAAATGCTTGGGTGCGGGTAATGGTTAGGGTCAGGGTTAAGGTTCAGGGATAGGGTTAGTGTTAAGGGTTACGGGTAGGTTTAGGGTTCAGGGTTAGCGTTAGCATTAGGGCTTAAGGTTAGGATTAGGCGGGAGGTTAGATTTAGGGTTAGAACTAGGCGTTAGGGTAAGGGCTAGCGTTAGGGTTAAGAGATAGGGTTAGGTTTAATGCTTAGGATTAGGGTTAGGGTTTGGGGTTAAAGTAAGTGTTAGGGGTTAGGTTTAAGGATCCAAGGTTAGGGTTATTTTTATGTGTAGTGTTAGGGTTAGGGAAAAGGGATCCCATTAGCATTAAGGGTCTTCCTTACTGTAGGGTTAAGACTTAGGCTTAGAGTTAAAAGTTAAGGTTAGGGTCAGTG
Source organism: Eulemur rufifrons (assembly GCF_041146395.1). Classification (NCBI taxonomy): domain Eukaryota; kingdom Metazoa; phylum Chordata; class Mammalia; order Primates; family Lemuridae; genus Eulemur; species Eulemur rufifrons. Next base: position 741,459 of record NW_027182814.1, on the reverse strand, counting down.
TTAAGAATTAGGGTGAGGGTTAACGGTTAGGGTAAAGGTTAAGCATTAGGGTTAGGGATTAGTGATTAGGGTTTTTGGTTAGTGTTAGGGTTAGAGGTTAGGAGTTCGTGTTTTATGAAGGGGTATGGTTAGAATTAGGATTGGGGTTAGAGTTAGGGTTAGGTATAGGGGTTAGGTTTAGAGGTTAGTTTTAGGGTAAAAGGATAGGATTAGGGTTATGGGTTGGGCTTAGGTTTAGGGTTAAAGTTTACTGCTAGGGTTAGGGATAGGGTTCAGGGTTAGCTTTAGAGGTTCTGGTTAGGGTTAGGTGTTAGGTTAGTGTCAGGGTTAGGTCTAGTCGTGAGGGTAAGGTTTAGGGTTAGCTTTAAGAGCTAGGGTTAGGTTTAATGGTTAGGATTAGGATTAGGGTTAAGGGTTAGGGTAAGGCTTAGGGGTTTGGGTGAAGGGTTAGGGTTTTTGTTAGGCATAGCGTTGGGGTTAGAAGTAAGGGTTACTGTCAGTGTTAGGGTTGTAGGTAGGGTTCCGGTTAGGGTTAGCGGTTTAGAATTAGGGTTAGGGATTAGGTGTTCCAGTGATGACTAGGAGATAGGGTTAGAATTATGGGATAGGGGTTGTTCTCAGGGAATGGGTTATGCATTAACGTTAGGATAAGTGGTTAAAGTTAGGCGCACGGTGAGGTTTACGTGTTAAGGGGAGAAATAGGAACAGGGTTGGGTGTTATGTTCAGGGTTAGGGTTATCTGTTAAAGGTATTGTTTATGCTTAGCGCACGGGCCCTGTCTGCATTGGGCGGGCGGGGGGAGTTTAGGGGGCTGGGATTGTACCCGGAAACCCACTCTATCATACTCTGGGTATGGGCCCGTGGGTTTCATGCAGGACACAGTGGTAGAGCCTCCTTTCACGCATGGCATGGGAGGATTGCAGGCTTTCTAAACTCTAAGAAAGCAAGAAGTCTGAGAATTAGATTTAGGGTTAGGATTATGGTTAGGGTTAAGGATGAAGTTTAGTGTTAGGGTGAGGGCTTAAAGTTAGGGATTAGGGTTAGGGTTAAAGGTTACTCTTAGGTTTAACGGTTACAGTTCGGTTTAGGGTTGAGGTTTACGGTTAGGGTTAAGATGAGGGGTTAGGGTTTGGTAGACGTTTAGGGTTAAGTGTTAGGTTTAGGGTTGAAGATTAGGATTAGGGTTAGGGTTAAAGGTTAGCGTGAGAGTTAACGCTCAGGGTTTACTGTTAGGGTTAGGGTTAGTTTTAGGGTTAGAGTTATGTGCTATGGTTTGTGTTAGAGGTTAGGGTTAGGTTTACCGTTCACGGTTAGGGTTACGTTTAGGGTTTAGCATTAGAGTTAAGGTTAGGGTTAAGGGATAGGATTAGGGTCAAGTGTTAGGTTTAGGGTTGAAGATTAGGATTAGGGTTAGGATTAAAGGTTAGCATGAGATTTAACGCTTAGGGATAAGGTTTAGAGTTAGGGTTTACTGTTAGGGTTAGGGTTAGTTTTAGGGTTAGAGTTATGTGCTATGGTTTGTGATAGAGGTTAGGGTTAGGTTTACTGTTCACGGTTAGGGTTACGTTTAAGGTTTAGCATTAGGGTTAGGGATTAGTTTTAGGGTAAGGGTTTAGGGTTAGTGTTGGGCTTTAGGCTCGGGGCTTCGGTTCAGGGTCAGGGTTAGGGTCGGTGGTACCGCCTAGCTTTAGCAGTGAGTTAAAGGGCACAACACCTGGTTAATCTAAGGTGAGACGGGTGCGGTCGAAGTCATCACGAAAGCACAACATCATTCCCTGGGCCTTGGGACAGGACCTACATGCAGGACTCAGTCGGAGCCTCATCTCACACATGGCATGGTTGTATTGTAGGCTTCCTTCACTCTGGGAATGGAAGTAGTGTGAGAATTAGGGTTGGGGTTGGGGTTAGGGATTTCGAGTTAGGGGTTAGGTTTCGAGTCAGGGTTAGGTGCTAGGGATTAGTGGTTAGGGTTAGAGTTAGTGTTAGGGGTTAGGTGTTAAGTCTGGGTTAGGGGGCCAGGGTAAGGTTTAGGGTTGGAGTTAGCGTTAGGGTTAGGGGTTAGGGTTAAGGGAGAGGGTTAGGTATCAGGGTGAGGGTTAGAGGGTTAACAGTTGGGGTTAAGCTTAGGGGTTAGGGATAGTGTTAGAGTTAAGGGTTAGAAGTATGGTTCAGGTTTATGTTTAGCATTAGGGGTTGGGGTTAGTGTTAACTGTAGGTCAGTGTTGGGGTTAGATCTCTAGGCATTAGGGTAAAGGTTAGGGTTAGGGTTAAGTGTTAGGGTTCTGTTTAATGGTTAGGATTGGGAATAGGGTTAAGGGTTAGGGTTAAGGTTAGGGGTTATGACTAAGGATCAACCGTTAGGGTTACTTTTAGGCGTAGGTTTAGGGTAAGAGGTTAGGGTTAGTGTTAGTGTTGTTGGTCGGGTTAAGGTTAGGGTTGGCATTTCAGAATTAGGGATTAGGTGTTACGGTTATGGCTAGGAGTTAGGGTTAGAATGACGGTATAGGGCTTGTTCTCAGGGTGTCATGCATTAACGTTAAGATATCGGGTTAAAGTTAGGGTTACGGTGAGGTTTACCTGTTAAGGTGAGCAGTAGGATCAGGGTTATGTGTTATGTTCTGGGTTAGGCTTATGGTTGAATGGTAGGGTTTACGCTTAGGGCACGGGCCCTGTATGCCCTAGGAGGCAAAGTTAGGTGTCTGTGATGGTCGCTGGGAACCCACTCTATCGTACGCAGTGTATGGGCCTCTGGGTTTTAGGCAGGACACTGGCAGAGCGTCCTTTCACGCATGGCATGGGAGGATTGCAGGCTTTCTAAACTCTGAGAAAGCAAGAAGTCTGAGAATTAGATTTAGGGTTAGGATTATGGTTAGGGTTAAGGATGAAGTTTAGTGTTAGGGTGAGGGCTTAGGGTTAGGGATTAGGGTTAGGGTTAAAGGTTACTCTTAGATTTAACAGTTACACTTTGGTTTAGGGTTGAGGTTTACGGTTAGGATAAAGATGAGGGGTTAGGGTTTGGTACAGGGTTAGGGTTAAGTGTTAGGTTTAGGGTTGAAGATTAGGATTAGGGTTAGGATTAAAGGTTAGCGTGAGAGTTAACGCTTAGGGTTAAGGTTAAGAGTTAGCGTTAGGGTTAGGGTTAGTTTTAGGGTTAGAGTTATGTGCCATGGTTTGTGTTAGAGGTTAGGATTAGGTTTACTGTTCACGGTTAGGGTTACGTTTAGGGGTAGCATTAGGGTTAGAGTTAGGGTTAGGGTTAAGGGATAGGATTAGGGTTAAGTGTTGAGCTTAGGGTTAGGGTTTAGTGTTAGGGTTATCGTTAAGGATTAGGGTTAGGGTCAGGGTTAAATGTTTGGGTGCGGGTAATGGTTAGGTTCAGGGTTAAGGTTTATAGATAGGGTTAGTGTTAAGGTTACGGGTAGGTTTAGGGTTCAGGGTTTAGAGTTAGCATTAGGGCTTCAGGTTAGGATTAGGTGGTAGGTTAGATTTAGGGTTAGATCTAGGCGTTAGAGTAAGGGTTAAGAGATAGGGTTAGGTTTAATGCTTAGGATTAGGGTTAGGGTTTGGGGTTAAGTGTGAGGGGTTAGGTTTAAGGATCAAAGGTTAGGGTTATTTTTAGCTGTAGTGTTAGGTTTAGGGATAAGGGATAAGATTGGCGTAAGGGTTTTTCTTACTGTTAGGATTAAGGGTCAGGCTTAGATTAAAGGTTAAGGTTAGGGTCAGTGTTAAGGGTTAGGGTGAGGGTTAACGGTTCCGGTAAAGGTTAAGCGTTAGTGTTAGGGATTAGCGATCAGGGTTTTTGGTAAGTGTTAGGGTTAGGAGTTCGTGTTTTATGAAGGGGTATGGTTAGAATTAGGATTGGGGTTAGTGTTAGGGTTAGGTTTAGGGGTTAGGCTTAGGGTAAAAGGATAGGATTAGGGTTAAGGGTTGGGATCAGGTTTAGGGTTAAAGTTTAGTGTTCTGGTTAATGTTTAGTGTTATGGTCCAGTTTAAGTGTTAGGGTGAGGGTTAACGGTTAGGATTAGGCTTAGAGGTTGGGGATATAGTGAGGGTTCAGTGTTAGGGTTAGGTTTAGGGTTCAGGGTTAGGGTTAGCTTTAGGGGTTATGGTTAGGGTTAGGTGTTAGGTTACTGTCAGGGTTCGGTCTAGTCGTGAGGGTAAGGTTTAGGGTTTGCTTTAAGCGCTAGGGTTAGGTTTAATGTTTAGGATTAGGATTAGGGTTAAGGGTTAGGGTAAGGCTTAGGGGTTAGGGTGAAGGGTTAGGGTTTTTGTTAGGCATAGAGTTGGGGTTAGAAGTAAGGGTTACAGTCAGTGTTAGGGTTGTAGGTAGGGTTACGGTTAGGGTTAGCAGTTTAGAATTAGGGTTAGGGATTAGGTGTTACAGTTATGACTAGGAGATAGGGTTAGAATTATGGGATAGGGGTTGTTCTCAGGGAATGGGTTATGCATTAACGTTAGGATAAGTGGTTAAAGTTAGGCGCACGGTGAGGTTTACGTGTTAAGGGGAGAAATAGGAACAGGGTTGGGTGTTATGTTCAGGGTTAGGGTTATCTGTTAAAGGTATTGTTTATGCTTAGCGCACGGGCCCTGTCTGCATTGGGCGGGCGGGGGGAGTTTAGGGGGCTGGGATTGTACCCGGGAACCCACTCTATCATACTCTGGGTATGGGCCCGTGGGTTTCATGCAGGACACAGTGGTAGAGCCTCCTTTCACGCATGGCATGGGAGGATTGCAGGCTTTCTAAACTCTAAGAAAGGAAGAAGTCTTATAATTTGATTTTAGGGTTAGGTTTATGGATAGGGTTAAGGATAAATTTTAGTGTTAGTGTGAGGGCTTAGGGTTAGGGATTAGGGTTAGGGTTAAAGGTTTCTCTTAGATTTAACGGTTACACTTTGGTTTAGGGTTGAGGTTTACGGTTAGGGTTAAGATGAGGGGTTAGAGTGTGGTACAGGGTTAGGGTTAAGTGTTAGGTTTAGGGTTGAAGATTAGGATTAGGGTTAGGATTAAAGGTTAGCATGAGAGTGAACGCTTAGTGTTAAGGTTAAGAGTTAGGGTTTAGGGCCGGGCGCGGTGGCTCACGCCTGTAATCCTACCACTCTGGGAGGCCGAGGTGGGTGGATCGTTTGAGCTCAGGAGTTCAAGACCAGCCTGAGCAAGAGCGAGACCCCATCTGTACTAAAAATAGAAAGAAATTATATGGACAGCTAAAAATATATATAGAAAAAATTAGCCGGGCATGGTGGCGCATGCCTGTAGTCCCAGCTGCTCGGGAGGCTGAGACAGGAGGATTCCTTGAGCTCAGGAGTCTGAGGTTGCTGTGAGCTAGGCTGATGCCACGGCACTCACTCTATCTTGGGCAACAGAGTGAGACTCTCTCAAAAAAAAAAAAAAAAAAAAAGATTTAGGGTTTAGGGTTATGGTTAGGGTTAGGGTTAGTTTTAGGGTTAGAGTTATGTGCTATGGTTTATGTTAGAGGTTAGGGTTAGGTTTACTGTTCACGGTTAGGGTTGGGTTTAGGGGTTAGCATTAGGGTTAGGGATTAGGTTTAGGGTAAGGGTCTAGAGTTAATGTTGGGCTTTAGGCTCGGGGCTTAGGTTCAGGGTCAGGGGTTAGCGTTGGTGGTAGGGCTTAGCTTTAGCGGTCAGTTTAAGGGCACAGGACCTGGTTAATCTACGGTGAGAGGGGTGCGGTCGGAGTCACCACGAAAGCACAACATCATTCCCTGGGCCTTGGGAGAGGACCTCCATGCAGGATTCAGGCGGAGCCTCATCTCACACATGGCATGGCTGTATTGTAGGCTTGCTTCACTCTGGGAATGGAAGTAGTGTGAGAATTAGGGTTGGGGTTGGGGTTAGGGTTTTTCGTGTTAGGGGTTAGTTTTCGAGTCAGGGTTAGGTGCTAGGGATTAGTGGTTAGGATTAGAGTTAGTGTTAGGGGTAAGGTGTTAAGTCTGGGTTAGGGGGCCAGGGTAAGGTTTAGGGTTGGAGTTAGCGTTAGGTTTAGGGGTTAGGGTTAAGGGATAGGGTTAGGATTCAGGGTGAGGGTTAGAGGGTTAACAGTTGGGGTTAGGCTTAGGGGTAAGGGATAGTGTTAGGGTTAAGGGTTAGGAGCTTTGTTCAGGTTTAAGGTTAGCATTAGGGGTTGGGGTTAGTGTTAACTGTAGGTCAGTGTTGGGGTTAGATCTCTAGGCATTAGGGTAAAGGTTAGGGTTAGGGTTAAGAGTTAGGGTTATGTTTAACGGTTAGGATTGGGAATAGGGTTTAGGGTTAGGGTTAAGGTTAGGGGTTATGACTAAGGATCAACGGTTAGGGTTACTTTTAGGCATAGGATTAGGGTAAGGGGTTAGGGTTAGTGTTAGTGTTGTTGGTCGGGTTAAGGTTAGGGTTGGCGTTTCAGAATTAGGGATTAGGTGTTACGGTTATAGCTAGGAGGTAGGGTTATAATGACGGTATAGGGCTTGTTCTCAGGGTGTCATGCATTAACGTTAAGATATCGGGTTAAAGTTAGGGTTATGGTGAGGTTTACCTGTTAAGGTGAGCAGTAGGATCAGGGTTAGGTGTTATGTTGTGGGTTAGGCTTATGGGTGAGGGGTAGGGTTTATGCTTAGGGCACGGGCCCTGTATGCCCTAGGAGGCAAAGTTAGGTGTCTGTGAAGGTCGCTGGGAACCCACTCTACCGCACGCAGTGTATGGGCCTCTGGGTTTCATGCAGGACACTGTGGCAGAGCCTCCTTTCACGCATGGCATGGGAGGATTGCAGGCTTTCTAAACTCTAAGAAAGCAAGAAGTCTGAGAATTAGATGTAGGGTTAGGGTTATGGTTAGGGTTAAGGATGAAGTTTAGTGTTAGGGTGAGGGCTTAGGCTTTGGGATTACGGTTAGGGTTAAAGGTTACTCTTAGATTTAACGGTTACACTTTGGTTTAGGGTTGAGGTTTAAGGTTAGGGTTAAGATGAGGGGTTAGGGTTTGGTACAGGGTTAGGGTTAAGTGTTAGGTTTAGGGTTGAAGACTAGGATTAGGGTTAGGATTAAAGGTTAGCGTGAGAGTTAACGCTTAGGGTTAAGGTTAAGAGTTAGGGTTTAGGGTTAGGGGTAGGGTTAGGGTTAGTTTTAGGGTTAGAGTTATGTGCTATGGTTTGTGTTAGAGGTTAGGGTTAGGTTTACTGTTCACGGTTAGGGTTACGTTTAGGGGTTAGCATTAGGGTTAGGGTTAGGGTTAGGGTTAAGGGATAGGATTAGGGTTAAGTGTTGGGCTTAGGGTTAGGGTTTAGTGTTAGGGTTTAGTGTTAGGGTTATCATTAAGGATTAGGGTTAGGGTCAGGGTTAAATGCTTGGGTGCGGGTAATGGTTAGGGTCAGGGTTAAGGTTCAGGGATAGGGTTAGTGTTAAGGGTTACGGGTAGGTTTAGGGTTCAGGGTTAGCGTTAGCATTAGGGCTTAAGGTTAGGATTAGGCGGGAGGTTAGATTTAGGGTTAGAACTAGGCGTTAGGGTAAGGGCTAGAGTTAGGGTTAAGAGATAGGGTTAGGTTTAATGCTTAGGATTAGGGTTAGGGTTTGGGGTTAAAGTAAGTGTTAGGGGTTAGGTTTAAGGATCAAAGGTTAGGGTTATTTTTAGGTGTAGTGTTAGGGTTAGGGAAAAGGGATCCCATTAGCATTAAGGGTCTTCCTTACTGTACGGTTAAGGGTTAGGCTTAGAGTTAAAGGTTCAGGTTAGGGTCAGTGTTAAGAATTAGGGTGAGGGTTAATGGTTAGGGTAAAGGTTAAGCATTAGGGTTAGGGATTAGCGATTAGGGTTTTTGGTTAGTGTTAGGGTTAGAGGTTAGGAGTTCGTGTTTTATGAAGGGGTATGGTTAGAATTAGGATTGGGGTTAGTGTTAGGGTTAGGTATAGGGGTTAGGTTTAGAGGTTAGTTTTAGGGTAAAAGGATAGGATTAGGGTTATGGGTTGGGCTTACGTTTAGGGTTAAAGTTTACTGCTAGGGTTAGGGATAGGGTTCAGGGTTAGCTTTAGGGGTTCTGGTTAGGGTTAGGTGTTAGGTTAGTGTCAGGGTTAGGTCTAGTCGTGAGGGTAAGGTTTAGGGTTAGCTTTAAGAGCTAGGGTTAGGTTTAATGGTTAGGATTAGGATTAGGGTTAAGGGTTAGGGTAAGGCTTAGGGGTTTGGGTGAAGGGTTAGGGTTTTTGTTAGGCATAGCGTTGGGGTTAGAAGTAAGGGTTACTGTCAGTGTTAGGGTTGTAGGTACGGTTCCGGTTAGGGTTAGCGGTTTAGAATTAGGGTTAGGGATTAGGTGTTCCAGTGATGACTAGGAGATAGGGTTAGAATTATGGGATAGGGGTTGTTCTCAGGGAATGGGTTATGCATTAACGTTAGGATAAGTGGTTAAAGTTAGGCGCACGGTGAGGTTTACGTGTTAAGGGGAGAAATAGGAACAGGGTTGGGTGTTATGTTCAGGGTTAGGGTTATCTGTTAAAGGTATTGTTTATGCTTAGCGCACGGGCCCTGTCTGCATTGGACGGGCGGGGGGAGTTTAGCGGGCTGGGATTGTACCCGGGAACCCACTCTATCATACTCTGGGTATGGGCCCGTGGGTTTCATGCAGGACACAGTGGTAGAGCCTCCTTTCACGCATGGCATGGGAGGATTGCAGGCTTTCTAAACTCTAAGAAAGCAAGAAGTCTGAGAATTAGATTTAGGGTTAGGATTATGGTTAGGGTTAAGGATGAAGTTTAGTGTTAGGGTGAGGGCTTTAAGTTAGGGATTAGGGTTAGGGTTAAAGGTTACTCTTAGGTTTAACGGTTACAGTTCGGTTTAGGGTTGAGGTTTACGGTTAGGGTTAAGATGAGGGGTTAGGGTTTGGTAGACGTTTAGGGTTAAGTTTTAGGTTTAGGGTTGAAGATTAGGATTAGGGTTAGGATTAAAGGTTAGCGTGAGAGTTAACGCTCAGGGTTTACTGTTAGGGTTAGGGTTAGTTTTAGGGTTAGAGTTATGTGCTATGGTTTGTGTTAGAGGTTAGGGTTAGGTTTACCGTTCACGGTTAGGGTTACGTTTAGGGTTTAGCATTAGAGTTAAGGTTAGGGTTAAGGGATAAGATTAGGGTCAAGTGTTAGGTTTAGGGTTGAAGATTAGGATTAGGGTTAGGATTAAAGGTTAGCATGAGATTTAACGCTTAGGGATAAGGTTTAGAGTTAGGGTTTACTGTTAGGGTTAGGGTTAGTTTTAGGGTTAGAGTTATGTGCTATGGTTTGTGATAGAGGTTAGGGTTAGGTTTACTGTTCACGGTTAGGGTTACGTTTAAGGTTTAGCATTAGGGTTAGGGATTAGTTTTAGGGTAAGGGTTTAGAGTTAGTGTTGGGCTTTAGGCTCGGGGCTTCGGTTCAGGGTCAGGGGTTAGGGTCGGTGGTACGGCCTAGCTTTAGCAGTGAGTTAAAGGGCACAACACCTGGTTAATCTAAGGTGAGACGGGTGCGGTCGAAGTCATCACGAAAGCACAACATCATTCCCTGGGCCTTGGGACAGGACCTACATGCAGGACTCAGTCGGAGCCTCATCTCACACATGGCATGGTTGTATTGTAGGCTTCCTTCACTCTGGGAATGGAAGTAGTGTGAGAATTAGGGTTGGGGTTGGGGTTAGGGATTTCGAGTTAGGGGTTAGGTTTCGAGTCAGGGTTAGGTGCTAGGGATTAGTGGTTAGGGTTAGAGTTAGTGTTAGGGGTTAGGTGTTAAGTCTGGGTTAGGGGGCCAGGGTAAGGTTTAGGGTTGGAGTTAGCGTTAGGGTTAGGGGTTAGGGTTAAGGGAGAGGGTTAGGTATCAGGGTGAGGGTTAGAGGGTTAACAGTTGGGGTTAAGCTTAGGGGTTAGGGATAGTGTTAGAGTTAAGGGTTAGAAGTATGGTTCAGGTTTATGTTTAGCATTAGGGGTTGGGGTTAGTGTTAACTGTAGGTCAGTGTTGGGGTTAGATCTCTAGGCATTAGGGTAAAGGTTAGGGTTAGGGTTAAGTGTTAGGGTTCTGTTTAATGGTTAGGATTGGGAATAGGGTTAAGGGTTAGGGTTAAGGTTAGGGGTTATGACTAAGGATCAACCGTTAGGGTTACTTTTAGGCGTAGGTTTAGGGTAAGAGGTTAGGGTTAGTGTTAGTGTTGTTGGTCGGGTTAAGGTTAGGGTTGGCATTTCAGAATTAGGGATTAGGTGTTACGGTTATGGCTAGGAGTTAGGGTTAGAATGACGGTATAGGGCTTGTTCTCAGGGTGTCATGCATTAACGTTAAGATATCAGGTTAAAGTTAGGGTTACGGTGAGGTTTACCTGTTAAGGTGAGCAGTAGGATCAGGGTTATGTGTTATGTTCTGGGTTAGGCTTATGGTTGAATGGTAGGGTTTACGCTTAGGGCACGGGCCCTGTATGCCCTAGGAGGCAAAGTTAGGTGTCTGTGATGGTCGCTGGGAACCCACTCTATCGTACGCAGTGTATGGGCCTCTGGGTTTTAGGCAGGACACTGGCAGAGCGTCCTTTCACGCATGGCATGGGAGGATTGCAGGCTTTCTAAACTCTAAGAAAGCAAGAAGTCTGAGAATTAGATTTAGGGTTAGGATTATGGTTAGGGTTAAGGATGAAGTTTAGTGTTAGGGTGAGGGCTTAGGGTTAGGGATTAGGGTTAGGGTTAAAGGTTACTCTTAGATTTAACAGTTACACTTTGGTTTAGGGTTGAGGTTTACGGTTAGGGTAAAGATGAGGGGTTAGGGTTTGGTACAGGGTTAGGGTTAAGTGTTAGGTTTAGGGTTGAAGATTAGGATTAGGGTTAGGATTAAAGGTTAGCGTGAGAGTTAACGCTTAGGGTTAAGGTTAAGAGTTAGCGTTAGGGTTAGGGTTAGTTTTAGGGTTAGAGTTATGTGCCATGGTTTGTGTTAGAGGTTAGGATTAGGTTTACTGTTCACGGTTAGGGTTACGTTTAGGGGTAGCATTAGGGTTAGAGTTAGGGTTAGGGTTAAGGGATAGGATTAGGGTTAAGTGTTGAGCTTAGGGTTAGGGTTTAGTGTTAGGGTTATCGTTAAGGATTAGGGTTACGGTCCGGGTTAAATGTTTGGGTGCGGGTAATGGTTAGGGTCAGGGTTAAGGTTTATAGATAGGGTTAGTGTTAAGGGTTACGGGTAGGTTTAGGGTTCAGGGTTTAGATTTAGCATTAGGGCTTCAGGTTAGGATTAGGTGGTAGGTTAGATTTAGGGTTAGATCTAGGCGTTAGAGTAAGGGTTAAGAGATAGGGTTAGGTTTAATGCTTAGGATTAGGGTTAGGGTTTGGGGTTAAGTGTGAGGGGTTAGGTTTAAGGATCAAAGGTTAGGGTTATTTTTAGCTGTAGTGTTAGGTTTAGGGATAAGGGATAAGATTGGCGTAAGGGTTTTTCTTACTGTTAGGATTAAGGGTCAGGCTTAGATTAAAGGTTAAGGTTAGGGTCAGTGTTAAGGGTTAGGGTGAGGGTTAACGGTTCCGGTAAAGGTTAAGCGTTAGTGTTAGGGATTAGCGATCAGGGTTTTTGGTAAGTGTTAGGGTTAGGAGTTCGTGTTTTATGAAGGGGTATGGTTAGAATTAGGATTGGGGTTAGTGTTAGGGTTAGGTTTAGGGGTTAGGCTTAGGGTAAAAGGATAGGATTAGGGTTAAGGGTTGGGATCAGGTTTAGGGTTAAAGTTTAGTGTTCTGGTTAATGTTTAGTGTTATGGTCCAGTTTAAGTGTTAGGGTGAGGGTTAACGGTTACGATTAGGCTTAGAGGTTGGGGATATAGTGAGGGTTCAGTGTTAGGGTTAGGTTTAGGGTTCAGGGTTAGGGTTAGCTTTAGGGGTTATGGTTAGGGTTAGGTGTTAGGTTACTGTCAGGGTTCGGTCTAGTCGTGAGGGTAAGGTTTAGGGTTTGCTTTAAGCGCTAGGGTTAGGTTTAATGTTTAGGATTAGGATTAGGGTTAAGGGTTAGGGTAAGGCTTAGGGGTTAGGGTGAAGGGTTAGGGTTTTTGTTAGGCATAGAGTTGGGGTTAGAAGTAAGGGTTACAATCAGTGTTAGGGTTGTAGGTAGGGTTACGGTTAGGGTTAGCGGTTTAGAATTAGGGTTAGGGATTAGGTGTTACAGTTATGACTAGGAGATAGGGTTAGAATTATGGGATAGGGGTTGTTCTCAGGGAATGGGTTATGCATTAACGTTAGGATAAGAGGTTAAAGTTAGGCTCACGGTGAGGTTTACGTGTTAAGGGGAGAAATAGGAACAGGGTTGGGTGTTATGTTCAGGGTTAGGGTTATCTGTTAAAGGTATTGTTTATGCTTAGCACACGGGCCCTGTCTGCATTAGGCGGGCGGGGGGAGTTTAGGGGGCTGGGATTGTACCCGGGAACCCACTCTATCATACTCTGGGTATGGGCCCGTGGGTTTCATGCAGGACACAGTGGTAGAGCCTCCTTTCACGCATGGCATGGGAGGATTGCAGGCTTTCTAAACTCTAAGAAAGGAAGAAGTCTTATAATTTGATTTTAGGGTTAGGTTTATGGATAGGGTTAAGGATAAATTTTAGTGTTAGTGTGAGGGCTTAGGGTTAGGGATTAGGGTTAGGGTTAAAGGTTACTCTTAGATTTAACGGTTACACTTTGGTTTAGGGTTGAGGTTTACGGTTAGGGTTAAGATGAGGGGTTAGAGTGTGGTACAGGGTTAGGGTTAAGTGTTAGGTTTAGGGTTGAAGATTAGGATTAGGGTTAGGATTAAAGGTTAGCATGAGAGTGAACGCTTAGTGTTAAGGTTAAGAGTTAGGGTTTAGGGCCGGGCGTGGTGGCTCACGCCTGTAATCCTACCACTCTGGGAGGCCGAGGTGGGTGGATCGTTTGAGCTCAGGAGTTCAAGACCAGCCTGAGCAAGAGCGAGACCCCATCTGTACTAAAAATAGAAAGAAATTATATGGACAGCTAAAAATATATATAGAAAAAAATTAGCCGGGCATGGTGGCGCATGCCTGTAGTCCCAGCTACTCGGGAGGCTGAGACAGGAGGATTCCTTGAGCTCAGGAGTCTGAGGTTGCTGTGAGCTAGGCTGATGCCACAGCACTCACTCTATCTTGGGCAACAGAGTGAGACTCTCTCAAAAAAAAAAAAAAAAAAAAAGATTTAGGGTTTAGGGTTATGGTTAGGGTTAGGGTTAGTTTTAGGGTTAGAGTTATGTGCTATGGTTTATGTTAGAGGTTAGGGTTAGGTTTACTGTTCACGGTTAGGGTTGGGTTTAGGGGTTAGCATTAGGGTTAGGGATTAGGTTTAGGGTAAGGGTCTAGAGTTAATGTTGGGCTTTAGGCTCGGGGCTTAGGTTCAGGGTCAGGGGTTAGCGTTGGTGGTAGGGCTTAGCTTTAGCGGTCAGTTTAAGGGCACAGGACCTGGTTAATCTACGGTGAGAGGGGTGCGGTCGGAGTCACCACGAAAGCACAACATCATTCCCTGGGCCTTGGGAGAGGACCTCCATGCAGGACTCAGGCTGAGCCTCATCTCACACATGGCATGGCTCTACTGTAGACTTGCTTCACTCTGGGAATGGAAGTAGTGTGAGAATTAGGGTTGGGGTTGGGGTTAGGGTTTTTCGTGTTAGGGGTTAGTTTTCGAGTCAGGGTTAGGTGCTAGGGATTAGTGGTTAGGGTTAGAGTTAGTGTTAGGGGTAAGGTGTTAAGTCTGGGTTAGGGGGCCAGGGTAAGGTTTAGGGTTGGAGTTAGCGTTAGGTTTAGGGGTTAGGGTTAAGGGATAGGGTTAGGATTCAGGGTGAGGGTTAGAGGGTTAACAGTTGGGGTTAGGCTTAGGGGTAAGGGATAGTGTTAGGGTTAAGGGTTAGGAGCTTTGTTCAGGTTTAAGGTTAGCATTAGGGGTTGGGGTTAGTGTTAACTGTAGGTCAGTGTTGGGGTTAGATCTCTAGGCATTAGGGTAAAGGTTAGGGTTAGGGTTAAGAGGTAGGGTTATGTTTAACGGTTAGGATTGGGAATAGGGTTAAGGGTTAGGGTTAAGGTTAGGGGTTATGACTAAGGATCAACCGTTAGGGTTACTTTTAGGCGTAGGATTAGGGTAAGGGGTTAGGGTTAGTGTTAGTGTTGTTGGTCGGGTTAAGGTTAGGGTTGGCGTTTCAGAATTAGGGATTAGGTGTTACGGTTATAGCTAGGAGGTAGGGTTATAATGACGGTATAGGGCTTGTTCTCAGGGTGTCATGCATTAACGTTAAGATATCGGGTTAAAGTTAGGGTTATGGTGAGGTTTACCTGTTAAGGTGAGCAGTAGGATCAGGGTTAGGTGTTATGTTGTGGGTTAGGCTTATGGGTGAGGGGTAGGGTTTATGCTTAGGGCACGGGCCCTGTATGCTCTAGGAGGCAAAGTTAGGTGTCTGTGATGGTCGCTGGGAACCCACTCTACCGCACGCAGTGTATGGGCCTCTGGGTTTCATGCAGGACACTGTGGCAGAGCCTCCTTTCACGCATGGCGTGGGAGGATTGCAGGCTTTCTAAACTCTAAGAAAGCAAGAAGTCTGAGAATTAGATGTAGGGTTAGGGTTATGGTTAGGGTTAAGGATGAAGTTTAGTGTTAGGGTGAGGGCTTAGGCTTAGGGATTACGGTTAGGGTTAAAGGTTACTCTTAGATTTAACGGTTACACTTTGGTTTAGGGTTGAGGTTTAAGGTTAGGGTTAAGATGAGGGGTTAGGGTTTGGTACAGGGTTAGGGTTAAGTGTTAGGTTTAGGGTTGAAGACTAGGATTAGGGTTAGGATTAAAGGTTAGCGTGAGAGTTAACGCTTAGGGTTAAGGTTAAGAGTTAGGGTTTAGGGTTAGGGGTAGGGTTAGGGTTAGTTTTAGGGTTAGAGTTATGTGCTATGGTTTGTGTTAGAGGTTAGGGTTAGGTTTACTGTTCACGGTTAGGGTTACGTTTAGGGGTTAGCATTAGGGTTAGGGTTAGGGTTAGGGTTAAGGGATAGGATTAGGCTTAAGTGTTGGGCTTAGGGTTAGGGTTTAGTGTTAGGGTTATCATTAAGGATTAGGGTTAGGGTCAGGGTTAAATGCTTGGGTGCGGGTAATGGTTAGGGTCAGGGTTAAGGTTCAGGGATAGGGTTAGTGTTAAGGGTTACGGGTAGGTTTAGGGTTCAGGGTTAGCGTTAGCATTAGGGCTTAAGGTTAGGATTAGGCGGGAGGTTAGATTTAGGGTTAGAACTAGGCGTTAGGGTAAGGGCTAGAGTTAGGGTTAAGAGATAGGGTTAGGTTTAATGCTTAGGATTAGGGTTAGGGTTTGGGGTTAAAGTAAGTGTTAGGGGTTAGGTTTAAGGATCAAAGGTTAGGGTTATTTTTAGGTGTAGTGTTAGGGTTAGGGAAAAGGGATCCCATTAGCATTAAGGGTCTTCCTTACTGTAGGGTTAAGGGTTAGGCTTAGAGTTAAAAGTTAAGGTTAGGGTCAGTGTTAAGAATTAGGGTGAGGGTTAACGGTTAGGGTAAAGGTTAAGCATTAGGGTTAGGGATTAGCGATTAGGGTTTTTGGTTAGTGTTAGGGTTAGAGGTTAGGAGTTCGTGTTTTATGAAGGGGTATGGTTAGAATTAGGATTAGGGTTAGGTATAGGGGTTAGGTTTAGAGGTTAGTTTTAGGGTAAAAGGATAGGATTAGGGTTATGGGTTGGGCTTAGGTTTAGGGTTAAAGTTTACTGCTAGGGTTAGGGATAGGGTTTAGGGTTAGCTTTAGGGGTTCTGGTTAGGGTTAGGTGTTAGGTTAGTGTCAGGGTTAGGTCTAGTCGTGAGGGTAAGGTTTAGGGTTAGCTTTAAGAGCTAGGGTTAGGTTTAATGGTTAGGATTAGGATTAGGGTTAAGGGTTAGGGTAAGGCTTAGGGGTTTGGGTTAAGGGTTAGGGTTTTTGTTAGGCATAGCGTTGGGGTTAGAAGTAAGGGTTACTGTCAGTGTTAGGGTTGTAGGTAGGGTTCCGGTTAGGGTTAGCGGTTTAGAATTAGGGTTAGGGATTAGGTGTTCCAGTGATGACTAGGAGATAGGGTTAGAATTATGGGATAGGGGTTGTTCTCAGGGAATGGGTTATGCATTAACGTTAGGATAAGTGGTTAAAGTTAGGCGCACGGTGAGGTTTACGTGTTAAGGGGAGAAATAGGAACAGGGTTGGGTGTTATGTTCAGGGTTAGGGTTATCTGTTAAAGGTATTGTTTATGCTTAGCGCACGGGCCCTGTCTGCATTGGGCGGGCGGGGGGAGTTTAGGGGGCTGGGATTGTACCCGGGAACCCACTCTATCATACTCTGGGTATGGGCCCGTGGGTTTCATGCAGGACACAGTGGTAGAGCCTCCTTTCACGCATGGCATGGGAGGATTGCAGGCTTTCTAAACTCTAAGAAAGCAAGAAGTCTGAGAATTAGATTTAGGGTTAGGATTATGGTTAGGGTTAAGGATGAAGTTTAGTGTTAGGGTGAGGGCTTAAGGTTAGGGATTAGGGTTAGGGTTAAAGGTTACTCTTAGGTTTAACGGTTACAGTTCGGTTTAGGGTTGAGGTTTACGGTTCGGGTTAAGATGAGGGGTTAGGGTTTGGTAGACGTTTAGGGTTAAGTGTTAGGTTTAGGGTTGAAGATTAGGATTAGGGTTAGGATTAAAGGTTAGCGTGAGAGTTAACGCTCAGGGTTTACTGTTAGGGTTAGGGTTAGTTTTAGGGTTAGAGTTATGTGCTATGGTTTGTGTTAGAGGTTAGGGTTAGGTTTACCGTTCACGGTTAGGGTTACGTTTAGGGTTTAGCATTAGAGTTAAGGTTAGGGTTAAGGGATAGGATTAGGGTCAAGTGTTAGGTTTAGGGTTGAAGATTAGGATTAGGGTTAGGATTAAAGGTTAGCATGAGATTTAACGCTTAGGGATAAGGTTTAGAGTTAGGGTTTACTGTTAGGGTTAGGGTTAGTTTTAGGGTTAGAGTTATGTGCTATGGTTTGTGATAGAGGTTAGGGTTAGGTTTACTGTTCACGGTTAGGGTTACGTTTAAGGTTTAGCATTAGGGTTAGGGATTAGTTTTAGGGTAAGGGTTTAGAGTTAGTGTTGGGCTTTAGGCTCGGGGCTTCGGTTCAGGGTCAGGGTTAGGGTCGGTGGTACCGCCTAGCTTTAACAGTGAGTTAAAGGGCACAACACCTGGTTAATCTAAGGTGAGACGGGTGCGGTCGAAGTCATCACGAAAGCACAACATCATTCCCTGGGCCTTGGGACAGGACCTACATGCAGGACTCAGTCGGAGCCTCATCTCACACATGGCATGGTTGTATTGTAGGCTTCCTTCACTCTGGGAATGGAAGTAGTGTGAGAATTAGGGTTGGGGTTGGGGTTAGGGATTTCGAGTTAGGGGTTAGGTTTCGAGTCAGGGTTAGGTGCTAGGGATTAGTGGTTAGGGTTAGAGTTAGTGTTAGGGGTTAGGTGTTAAGTCTGGGTTAGGGGGCCAGGGTAAGGTTTAGGGTTGGAGTTAGCGTTAGGGTTAGGGGTTAGGGTTAAGGGAGAGGGTTAGGTATCAGGGTGAGGGTTAGAGGGTTAACAGTTGGGGTTAAGCTTAGGGGTTAGGGATAGTGTTAGAGTTAAGGGTTAGAAGTATGGTTCAGGTTTATGTTTAGCATTAGGGGTTGGGGTTAGTGTTAACTGTAGGTCAGTGTTGGGGTTAGATCTCTAGGCATTAGGGTAAAGGTTAGGGTTAGGGTTAAGTGTTAGGGTTCTGTTTAATGGTTAGGATTGGGAATAGGGTTAAGGGTTAGGGTTAAGGTTAGGGGTTATGACTAAGGATCAACCGTTAGGGTTACTTTTAGGCGTAGGTTTAGGGTAAGAGGTTAGGGTTAGTGTTAGTGTTGTTGGTCGGGTTAAGGTTAGGGTTGGCATTTCAGAATTAGGGATTAGGTGTTACGGTTATGGCTAGGAGTTAGGGTTAGAATGACGGTATAGGGCTTGTTCTCAGGGTGTCATGCATTAACGTTAAGATATCGGGTTAAAGTTAGGGTTACGGTGAGGTTTACCTGTTAAGGTGAGCAGTAGGATCAGGGTTATGTGTTATGTTCTGGGTTAGGCTTATGGTTGAATGGTAGGGTTTACGCTTAGGGCACGGGCCCTGTATGCCCTAGGAGGCAAAGTTAGGTGTCTGTGATGGTCGCTGGGAACCCACTCTATCGTACGCAGTGTATGGGCCTCTGGGTTTTAGGCAGGACACTGGCAGAGCGTCCTTTCACGCATGGCATGGGAGGATTGCAGGCTTTCTAAACTCTGAGAAAGCAAGAAGTCTGAGAATTAGATTTAGGGTTAGGATTATGGTTAGGGTTAAGGATGAAGTTTAGTGTTAGGGTGAGGGCTTAGGGTTAGGGATTAGGGTTAGGGTTAAAGGTTACTCTTAGATTTAACAGTTACACTTTGGTTTAGGGTTGAGGTTTACGGTTAGGGTAAAGATGAGGGGTTAGGGTTTGGTACAGGGTTAGGGTTAAGTGTTAGGTTTAGGGTTGAAGATTAGGATTAGGGTTAGGATTAAAGGTTAGCGTGAGAGTTAACGCTTAGGGTTAAGGTTAAGAGTTAGCGTTAGGGTTAGGGTTAGTTTTAGGGTTAGAGTTATGTGCCATGGTTTGTGTTAGAGGTTAGGATTAGGTTTACTGTTCACGGTTAGGGTTACGTTTAGGGGTAGCATTAGGGTTAGAGTTAGGGTTAGGGTTAAGGGATAGGATTAGGGTTAAGTGTTGAGCTTAGGGTTAGGGTTTAGTGTTAGGGTTATCGTTAAGGATTAGGGTTAGGGTCAGGGTTAAATGTTTGGGTGCGGGTAATGGTTAGGGTCAGGGTTAAGGTTTATAGATAGGGTTAGTGTTAAGGGTTACGGGTAGGTTTAGGGTTCAGGGTTTAGAGTTAGCATTAGGGCTTCAGGTTAGGATTAGGTGGTAGGTTAGATTTAGGGTTAGATCTAGGCGTTAGAGTAAGGGTTAAGAGATAGGGTTAGGTTTAATGCTTAGGATTAGGGTTAGGGTTTGGGGTTAAGTGTGAGGGGTTAGGTTTAAGGATCAAAGGTTAGGGTTATTTTTAGCTGTAGTGTTAGGTTTAGGGATAAGAGATAAGATTGGCGTAAGGGTTTTTCTTACTGTTAGGATTAAGGGTCAGGCTTAGATTAAAGGTTAAGGTTAGGGTCAGTGTTAAGGGTTAGGGTGAGGGTTAACGGTTCCGGTAAAGGTTAAGCGTTAGTGTTAGGGATTAGCGATCAGGGTTTTTGGTAAGTGTTAGGGTTAGGAGTTCGTGTTTTATGAAGGGGTATGGTTAGAATTAGGATTGGGGTTAGTGTTAGGGTTAGGTTTAGGGGTTAGGCTTAGGGTAAAAGGATAGGATTAGGGTTAAGGGTTGGGATCAGGTTTAGGGTTAAAGTTTAGTGTTCTGGTTAATGTTTAGTGTTATGGTCCAGTTTAAGTGTTAGGGTGAGGGTTAACGGTTAGGATTAGGTTTACAGGTTGGGGATAAAGTGAGGGTTCAGTGTTAGGGTTAGGTTTAGGGTTCAGGGTTAGGGTTAGCTTTAGGGGTTATGGTTAGGGTTAGGTGTTAGGTTAGTGTCAGGGTTTGGTCTAGTCGTGAGGGTAAGGTTTAGGGTTTGCTTTAAGCGCTAGGGTTAGGTTTAATGTTTAGGATTAGGATTAGGGTTAAGGGTTAGGGTAAGGCTTAGGGGTTAGGGTGAAGGGTTAGGGTTTTTGTTAGGCATAGAGTTGGGGTTAGAATTAAGGGTTACAGTCAGTGTTAGGGTTGTAGGTAGGGTTACGGTTAGGGTTAGCGGTTTAGAATTAGGGTTAGGGATTAGGTGTTACAGTTATGACTAGGAGATAGGGTTAGAATTATGGGATAGGGGTTGTTCTCAGGGAATGGGTTATGCATTAACGTTAGGATAAGAGGTTAAAGTTAGGCTCACGGTGAGGTTTACGTGTTAAGGGGAGAAATAGGAACAGGGTTGGGTGTTATGTTCAGGGTTAGGGTTATCTGTTAAAGGTATTGTTTATGCTTAGCGCACGGGCCCTGTCTGCATTAGGCGGGCGGGGGGAGTTTAGGGGGCTGGGATTGTACCCGGGAACCCACTCTATCATACTCTGGGTATGGGCCCGTGGGTTTCATGCAGGACACAGTGGTAGAGCCTCCTTTCACGCATGGCATGGGAGGATTGCAGGCTTTCTAAACTCTAAGAAAGGAAGAAGTCTTATAATTTGATTTTAGGGTTAGGTTTATGGATAGGGTTAAGGATAAATTTTAGTGTTAGTGTGAGGGCTTAGGGTTAGGGATTAGGGTTAGGGTTAAAGGTTACTCTTAGATTTAACGGTTACACTTTGGTTTAGGGTTGAGGTTTACGGTTAGGGTTAAGATGAGGGGTTAGAGTGTGGTACAGGGTTAGGGTTAAGTGTTAGGTTTAGGGTTGAAGATTAGGATTACGGTTAGGATTAAAGGTTAGCATGAGAGTGAACGCTTATTGTTAAGGTTAAGAGTTAGGGTTTAGGGCCGGGCGCGGTGGCTCACGCCTGTAATCCTACCACTCTGGGAGGCCGAGGTGGGTGGATCGTTTGAGCTCAGGAGTTCAAGACCAGCCTGAGCAAGAGCGAGACCCCATCTGTACTAAAAATAGAAAGAAATTATATGGACAGCTAAAAATATATATAGAAAAAAATTAGCCGGGCATGGTGGCGCATGCCTGTAGTCCCAGCTGCTCGGGAGGCTGAGACAGGAGGATTCCTTGAGCTCAGGAGTCTGAGGTTGCTGTGAGCTAGGCTGATGCCACGGCACTCACTCTATCTTGGGCAACAGAGTGAGACTCTCCCAAAAAAAAAAAAAAAAAAAAAAAAGATTTAGGGTTTAGGGTTATGGTTAGGGTTAGGGTTAGTTTTAGGGTTAGAGTTATGTGCTATGGTTTATGTTAGAGGTTAGGGTTAGGTTTACTGTTCACGGTTAGGGTTGGGTTTAGGGGTTAGCATTAGGGTTAGGGATTAGGTTTAGGGTAAGGGTCTAGAGTTAATGTTGGGCTTTAGGCTCGGGGCTTAGGTTCAGGGTCAGGGGTTAGCGTTGGTGGTAGGGCTTAGCTTTAGCGGTCAGTTTAAGGGCACAGGACCTGGTTAATCTACGGTGAGAGGGGTGCGGTCGGAGTCACCACGAAAGCACAACATCATTCCCTGGGCCTTGGGAGAGGACCTCCATGCAGGACTCAGGCGGAGCCTCATCTCACACATGGCATGGCTCTATTGTAGGCTTGCTTCACTCTGGGAATGGAAGTAGTGTGAGAATTAGGGTTGGGGTTGGGGTTAGGGTTTTTCGTGTTAGGGGTTAGTTTTCAAGTCAGGGTTAGGTGCTAGGGATTAGTGGTTAGGGTTAGAGTTAGTGTTAGGGGTAAGGTGTTAAGTCTGGGTTAGGGGGCCAGGGTAAGGTTTAGGGTTGGAGTTAGCGTTAGGTTTAGGGGTTAGGGTTAAGGGATAGGGTTAGGATTCAGGGTGAGGGTTAGAGGGTTAACAGTTGGGGTTAGGCTTAGGGGTAAGGGATAGTGTTAGGGTTAAGGGTTAGGAGCTTGGTTCAGGTTTAAGGTTAGCATTAGGGGTTGGGGTTAGTGTTAACTGTAGGTCAGTGTTGGGGTTAGATCTCTAGGCATTAGGGTAAAGGTTAGGGTTAGGGTTAAGAGTTAGGGTTATGTTTAATGGTTAGGATTGGGAATAGGGTTAAGGGTTAGGGTTAAGGTTAGGGGTTATGACTAAGGATCAACGGTTAGGGTTACTTTTAGGCGTAGGATTAGGGTAAGGGGTTAGGGTTAGTGTTAGTGTTGTTGGGCGGGTTAAGGTTAGGGTTGGCGTTTGAGAATTAGGGATTAGGTGTTACGGTTATAGCTAGGAGGTAGGGTTATAATGACGGTATAGGGCTTGTTCTCAGGGTGTCATGCATTAACGTTAAGATATCGGGTTAAAGTTAGGGTTATGGTGAGGTTTACCTGTTAAGGTGAGCAGTAGGATCAGGGTTAGGTGTTATGTTGTGGGTTAGGCTTATGGGTGAGGGGTAGGGTTTATGCTTAGGGCACGGGCCCTGTATGCTCTAGGAGGCAAAGTTAGGTGTCTGTGATGGTCGCTGGGAACCCACTCTACCGCACGCAGTGTATGGGCCTCTGGGTTTCATGCAGGACACTGTGGCAGAGCCTCCTTTCACGCATGGCGTGGGAGGATTGCAGGCTTTCTAAACTCTAAGAAAGCAAGAAGTCTGAGAATTAGATGTAGGGTTAGGGTTATGGTTAGGGTTAAGGATGAAGTTTAGTGTTAGGGTGAGGGCTTAGGCTTAGGGATTACGGTTAGGGTTAAAGGTTACTCTTAGATTTAACGGTTACACTTTGGTTTAGGGTTGAGGTTTAAGGTTAGGGTTAAGATGAGGGGTTAGGGTTTGGTACAGGGTTAGGGTTAAGTGTTAGGTTTAGGGTTGAAGACTAGGATTAGGGTTAGGATTAAAGGTTAGCGTGAGAGTTAACGCTTAGGGTTAAGGTTAAGAGTTAGGGTTTAGGGTTAGGGGTAGGGTTAGGGTTAGTTTTAGGGTTAGAGTTATGTGCTATGGTTTGTGTTAGAGGTTAGGGTTAGGTTTACTGTTCACGGTTAGGGTTACGTTTAGGGGTTAGCATTAGGGTTAGGGTTAGGGTTAGGGTTAAGGGATAGGATTAGGGTTAAGTGTTGGGCTTAGGGTTAGGGTTTAGTGTTAGGGTTATCATTAAGGATTAGGGTTAGGGTCAGGGTTAAATGCTTGGGTGCGGGTAATGGTTAGGGTCAGGGTTAAGGTTCAGGGATAGGGTTAGTGTTAAGGGTTACGGGTAGGTTTAGGGTTCAGGGTTAGCGTTAGCATTAGGGCTTAAGGTTAGGATTAGGGGGGATGTTAGATTTAGGGTTAGAACTAGGCGTTAGGGTAAGGGCTAGAGTTAGGGTTAAGAGAAAGGGTTAGGTTTAATGCTTAGGATTAGGGTTAGGGTTTGGGGTTAAAGTAAGTGTTAGGGGTTAGGTTTAAGGATCAAAGGTTAGGGTTATTTTTAGGTGTAGTGTTAGGGTTAGGGAAAAGGGATCCCATTAGCATTAAGGGTCTTCCTTACTGTAGGGTTAAGGGTTAGGCTTAGAGTTAAAAGTTAAGGTTAGGGTCAGTGTTAAGAATTAGGGTGAGGGTTAACGGTTAGGGTAAAGGTTAAGCATTAGGGTTAGGGATTAGCGATTAGGGTTTTTGGTTAGTGTTAGGGTTAGAGGTTAGGAGTTCGTGTTTTATGAAGGGGTATGGTTAGAATTAGGATTGGGGTTAGAGTTAGGGTTAGGTATAGGGGTTAGGTTTAGAGGTTAGTTTTAGGGTAAAAGGATAGGATTAGGGTTATGGGTTGGGCTTAGGTTTAGGGTTAAAGTTTACTGCTAGGGTTAGGGATAGGGTTCAGGGTTAGCTTTAGGGGTTCTGGTTAGGGTTAGGTGTTAGGTTAGTGTCAGGGTTAGGTCTAGTCGTGAGGGTAAGGTTTAGGGTTAGCTTTAAGAGCTAGGGTTAGGTTTAATGGTTAGGATTAGGATTAGGGTTAAGGGTTAGGGTAAGGCTTAGGGGTTTGGGTGAAGGGTTAGGGTTTTTGTTAGGCATAGCATTGGGGTTAGAAGTAAGGGTTACTGTCAGTGTTAGGGTTGTAGGTAGGGTTCCGGTTAGGGTTAGCGGTTTAGAATTAGGGTTAGGGATTAGGTGTTCCAGTGATGACTAGGAGATAGGGTTAGAATTATGGGATAGGGGTTGTTCTCAGGGAATGGGTTATGCATTAACGTTAGGATAAGTGGTTAAAGTTAGGCGCACGGTGAGGTTTACGTGTTAAGGGGAGAAATAGGAACAGGGTTGGGTGTTATGTTCAGGGTTAGGGTTATCTGTTAAAGGTATTGTTTATGCTTAGCGCACGGGCCCTGTCTGCATTGGGCGGGCGGGGGGAGTTTAGGGAGCTGGGATTGTACCTGGGAACCCACTCTATCATACTCTGGGTATGGGCCCGTGGGTTTCAACACATCCACACCGACCCCACAGGAAAAAAAAAAAAAAACACCGTAGCCTCCAGCTACTAATTATAATGCTAACTTGCAAAATTTTCCTGCATTTTTAAACAATGGAAAAATGAGGGTGAGATGATACTTAGAAGAATGGATTCTTGTCAGTCTCCACTAACAAAAGTAGGGAAAACCAAGTCAGCTACTCCTCAGCATCGTTATGTTCGTGGCAGCCATCTTGGGTTTCAGGAGGCACAAACAAACGTTATCACAATTATGGTGAAACGCTGAACACGTGCAAATAATTTTCAACGTAGTGGTTAATTGAAAAGCTCTGCAGCATACTACTTGGAACAAGCCAGTTACCTGTTCCCACGCAAAGAGGAGTATATAGAACCACGGTGGATTTCCAGCTGATGAAGTAAAGAATTATTAAAGGAACGGGATGACCATGGGGATCATCGATAATTCTCTGAAACAGAATCCGCCCTTTACACCTGCCAAACACATGCGCACTTCTCCTCTCTGGGGATAATAAAAACTAACCAGCGAACTGACAAGGGCCTGACGCCCCCATCCACATCGACCACACCAAAAAAAAAAAAAAACCGTACCCTCCAGCTACTAATTATAATGCTAACTTGCAAAATTTCCCTGCATTTTAAAACAATCTAAAAATGGTGGTGGGATGATACTTAGAAGAATGGCTTCTTGTCAGTCTCCACTAACAAAAATAGGCAACACCAAGTCAGCTACTCCTCAGCATCGTTATGTCCGTCGCAGCCTTCTTGGGTTTCAGGAGGCACAAACAAACGTTATCACAATTATGGTGAAACGCTGAACACCTGCAAATAATTTTCAACGTAGTGGTTAATTGAAAAGCTCTGCGGCATACTTCTTGGAACAAGCCAGTTACCTGTTCCCACGCAAAGAGGAGTATATAGAACCATGGTGGATTTCCAGCTGATGAAGTAAAGGATTATTAAAGGAACGGGAATACCATGGGGATCATCGTTAATTCTCTGAAACAGAATCGGCCCTTTTCACCTGCCAAACACATGCCCACTTCTCCTCTCTGGGGATAATAAAAACTAACCAGCGAACTGACAGAGGGCCTGACCCCCCTATCCACATCGACCACACACAAAAAAAAAACCCGTACCCTCCAGCTACTAATTATATTGCTAACTTGCAAAATTTGCCTGCATTTTAATACAATGGAAAACTGGTGGTGGGATGATACTTAGAAGAATGGCTTCTTGTCTGTCTCCACTAACAAAAATAGGCAACACCAAGTCAGCTACTCCTCAGCATAGTTATGTCCGTCGCAGCCTTCTTGGGTTTCAGGAGGCACATACAAACTTTATCAAAATTATGGTGAAACGCTGAAAACCTGCAAATAATTTTTTTTTTTTTTTTTTTTTTTTGAGACAGAGTCTCACTCTGTTGCCCTGGCTAGAGTGAGTGCCGTGGCGTCAGTCTAGCTCACAGCAACCTCAAACTCCTGGGCTTAAGCGATCCTACTGCCTCAGCCTCCCGAGTAGCTGGGACTACAGGCATGCGCCACCATGCCCGGCTAATTTTTTGTATATATATATATTTTAGTTGTCCATATAATTTTTTTCTATTTTTAGTAGAGACGGGGTCTCACTCTTGCTCAGGCTGGTCTCGAACTCCTGACCTCGAGCGATCCACCCGCCTCGGCCTCCCAGAGTGCTAGGATTACAGGCGTGAGCCACCGCGCCCGGCCCAAGCAAATAATTTTCAACGTAGTGGTTAATTGAAAAGCTCTGCGGCATACTTCTTGGAACAAGCCAGGTACCTGTGCCCACGCATGGAGGAGTATATAGAAACATGGTGGAATCAAAGCTGATGAAGCAAAGGATTCTTAAAGGAATGAGATGACCATGCGGATCCTGTTTAATTCTCTGAAACAGAATCCGCACTTTTCACCTGCCAAACACATGCCCACTACTCTTCTCTGGGGATAATAAAAACAAACCAGCGATCTGACAGAGGGCCTGAACACCCATCCTGACCGAACCCACAAAAAAAAAAGTACCCTCCAGCTACTAATTATAATGCCAATTTGCAAAATTTCCCTGCATTTTTAAACAATGGAGAAATGATGGTGGGATGATACTTAGAAGAATGGCTTCTTGTCAGTCTCCACTGACTAAAATAGGCAACACCAAGTCAGCTACGCCTCAGCATAATTATGCCGTAGCAGCCATATTTGGTTTCAGTAGGCACATACACACGTTATCACAATTATGGTGAAACGCTGAACACCTGCAAATAATTTTCAACGTACTGGTTAATTGAAAAGCTCTGCGGCATACTTCTTGGAACATGCCAGTTACCTGTTCCCACGCAAAGAGGAGTATATAGAACCATGGTGGATTTCCAGCTGATGAAGTAAAGGATTTTTAAAGGAACGGGATGACCATGGGGATCATCCTTAATTCTCTGAAACAGAATCCGCCCTTTTCACGTGCCAAAAACATGCCCACTTCTCCTCTCTGGGGATAAAAAAACTAACCAGCGAACTGACAGAGGGCATGACCCCCCCAGCCACATCGACCACACACAAAAAAAAACCGTACCCTCCAGCTACTAATTATAAAGCTAACTTGCAAAATTTCCCTGCATATTAAAACAATGGAAAATGGTGGTGGGATGATACTTAGAAGAATGGCTTCTTGTCAGTCTCCACTAACAAAAATAGGCAACACCAAGTCAGCTACTCCTCAGCATAGTTATGT
The DNA here is from genome assembly GCF_041146395.1 of Eulemur rufifrons. Lineage (NCBI taxonomy): Eukaryota > Metazoa > Chordata > Mammalia > Primates > Lemuridae > Eulemur > Eulemur rufifrons. Next base: position 714,711 of record NW_027182814.1, on the reverse strand, counting down.
CCGGCGCAGCCTTCTTGGGTTTCAGGAGGCACAAACAAACGTTATCACAATTATGGTGAAACGCTGAACACCTGCAAATAATTTTCAACGTAGTGGTTAATTGAAAAGCTCTGCGGCATACTTCTTGGAACAAGCCAGTTACCTGTTCCCACGCAAAGAGGAGTATATAGAACCACGGTGGATTTCCACCTGATGAAGTTAAGGATTATTAAAGGAACGGGATGACCATGGGGATCATCGTTAATTCTCTGAAACAGAATCCGCCCTTTTCTCCTGCCAAACACATGCCCACTTCTCCTCTCTGGGGATAATAAAAACAAACCAGCGAACTGACAGAGGGCCTGACCCCCCCATCCACATCGACCACACACACACAAAAAAAAAAACCGTACCCTCCAGCTACTAATTATAATGCTAACTTGCAAAATTTCCCTGCATTTTAAAACAATGGAAAAATGGTGGTGGGATGATACTTAGAAGAATGGCTTCTTGTCAGTCTCCACTAACAAAAATCGGCAACACCAATTCAGCTACACCTAAGCATAGTTATGTCTGTGGCAACCATCTTGGGTTTCAAGGCACATACAAACGTTGCCGCAATTATGATGAAAAACTGAAAACCTGAAAATAATTTTCAATGTACTTTTTATTTGAAAAGCTCTGTGGCATACTTCTTGGAACAAGCCAGTAACCTGTGCCCACCCATACGGGAGTATATAGAACCATGGTGGTTTCCCAGCGGATGAAGCAAAGGATTCTTAAAGGAAGCGGATGACCATTTAGATCCAGTTTAATTCTTTGAAACAGAATCCGCACTTTTCACCTGGCAACAACATGCCCACTTCTCCTCCTTGGGGATAATAAAAACAAACCAGCGAACATCTAGAGGGCCTTGAACCCCCATCCACACTGACCCCACAAAAAAAAAAAAAAAGTACCCTCCAGCTACTAATTATAATGCTAACTTGCAAAATTTCCCTGCATTTTAAAACAATCGAAAAATGGTGGTGGGAGGATACTTAGAAGAATGGCTTCTTGTCAGTCTCCACTAACATAAATAGGAAACACGAAGTCAGCTACGCCTCAGCATACTTATGTCCTTGGCAGCCATATTGGGTTTCAGGAGACACCTACAAACGTTATAGGAATTATGGTGAAACGCTGAAAACCTGTAAATAATTTTCAACGTACTGCTTAATTGAAAATCTCTGCGGCATACTTCTTGGAACAAGCCAGTTACCTGTGCCAACACATAGAGGAGTATATAGAACCATGGTCGATTCCCAGCTGATGAAGCAAAAGTTTCCTAAAGGAACGGGATGAGCATGCGGATCCTGTTTTATTCTCTGAAACAGAATCCGAACTTTTCACCTGCCAAACACATGCCCACTTCTCCTCTCTGGGGATAATAAAAAAAACCAGCGAACTGACAGAGGGTCTGACGAACACATCCACACCGATCCCACAGGAAAAAAAAAAAAAAACACCGAAGCCTCCAGCTACTAATTAGAATGCTAACTTGCAAAATTTTCCTGAATTTTTAAACAATGGAAAAATGATGGTGAGATGATACTTAGAAGAATGGATTCTTGTCAGTCTCCACTAACAAAAATAGGCAAAACCAAATCAACTATGCCTCAGCATCGTTATGTTCGTGGCAGCCATCTTGGGTTTCAGGAGGTACAAACAAACGTTATCACAATTATGGTGAAACGCTGAACACCTGCAAATAATTTTCAACGTACTGGTTAATTGAAAAGCTCTGCGGCATACTTCTTGGAACAAGCCAGTTACCTGTTCCCACGCAAAGAGGAGTATATAGAACCATGGTGGATTTCCAGCTGATGAAGTAAAGGATTATTAAAGGAACGGGATGACCATGGGGATCATCGTTAATTCTCTGAAACAGAATCCGCCCTTTTCACCTGCCAAACACATGCCCACTTCTCCTCTCTGGGGATAATAAAAACTAACGAGGGAACTGACAGAGGGCCTGACGCCCCCATCCACATCGACCACACACACAAAAAAAAAAAACCGTACCCTCCAGCTACTAATTATAATGCTATCTTGCAAAATTTCCCTGCATTTTAAAACAATGGAAAAATGGTGGTGGGATGATACTTAGAAGAATGGCTTCTTGTCAGTCTCCATAAGGAAAATAGGCAACACCAAGTCAGATACTCCTCAGCATAGTTATGTCCGTCGCAGCCTTCTTGGGTTTCAGGAGGCACAAACAAACGTTATCACAATTATGGTGAAACGCTGAACACCTGCAAATAATTTTCAACGTACTGGTTAAATGAAAAGCTCTGCGGCATACTTCTTGGAACAAGCCAGTTGCCTGTTCCCACGCAAACAGGATTATATAGAACCATGCTGGATTTCCAGCTCATGAAGTAAAGGATTATTAAAGGAACGGGATGACCATGGGGATCATCGTTAATTCTCTCAAACAGAATCCGCCCTTTTCACCTGCCAAACACATGCCCACTTCTCCTCTCTGGGGATAATAAAAACTAACCAGCGAACTGACAGAGGGTCTGACCCCCCCATCCACATCGACCACACACACACAAAAAAAAAAAACTGTACCCTCCAGCTACTAATTATAATGCTAACTTGCAAAATTTCCCTGCATTTTAAAACAATGGAAAAATGGTGGTGGGATGATACTTAGAAGAATGGCTTCTTGTCAGTCTCCACTAACAAAAATAGGCAACACCAAGTCAGCTAGTCCTCAGCATAGTTATGTCCGTCGCAACCTTCTTGGGTTTCAGGAGGCACAAACAAACGTTATCACAATTATGGTAAAACGCTGAACACCTGCAAATAATTTTCAACGTAGTGGTTAATTGAAAAGCTCTGCGGCATACTTCTTGGAACAAGCCAGTTACCTGTTCCGAGGAAAAGAGGAGTATATAGAACCATGGTGGATTTCCAGCTGATGAAGTAAAGGATTATTAAAGGAAAGGGATGACCATGGGGATCATCGTTAATTCTCTGAAACAGAATCCGCCCTTTTCACCTGCCAAACACATGCCCACTTCTCCTCTGTGGGGATAATAAAAACTAACCAGCGAACTGACAGAGGGCCTAACCCCCCCATCCACATCGACCACACACAAAAAAAAACCGTTCCCTCCAGCTACTAATTATAATGCTAACTTGCAAAATTTTCCTGCATTTTTAAACAATGAAAAAATGATGGTGAGATGATACTTAGAAAAATGGAATCTTGTCAGTCTCCACTAACAAAAATAGGCAAAACCCAGGCAGCTACGCCTCAGCATAGTTATGTCCGTCGCAGCCTTCTTGGGTTTCAGGACGCACAAACAAACGTTATCACAATTACGGTGAAACGCTGAACACCTGCAAATAATTTTCAACGTAGTGGTAATTGAAAAGCTCTGCGGCATACTTCTTGGAACAAGCCAGTTACCTGTTCCCACGCAAAGAGGAGTATATAGAACCATGGTAGATTTCCAGCTGATGAAGTAAAGGATTATTAAAGGAACGGGATGAGCATGGGGATCATCGTTAATTCTCTGAAACAGAATCCGCCCTTTTCACCTGCCAAACACATGCCCACTTCTCCTCTCTGGGGATAATAAAAACTAACCAGCGAACTGACAGGGGGCCTGACCAACTCATCCACACCCACCCCACACGAAAAAAAAAGAAAAACAAAGTAGCCTCCAGCTACTAATTATAATGCTAACTTGCAAAATTTCCCTGCATTTTAAAACAATGGAAAAATGGTGGTGGGATGATACTTAGAAGAATGGCTTCTTGTCAGTCTCCACTAACAAAAATAGGCAACACCAAGTCAGCTACTCCTCAGCTAGTTATGTCCGTCGCAGCCTTCTTGGGTTTCAGGAGGCACAAACAAACGTTATCACAATTATGGTGAAACGCTGAACACCTGCAAATAATTTTCAACGTAGTGGTTAATTGAAAACCTCTGTGGCATACTTCTTGAAACAAGCCAGTTACCTGTTCCCACGCAAAGAGGAGTATATAGAACCATGGTGGATTTCCAGCTGATGAAGTAAAGGATTATTAAAGGAACGGGATGACCATGGGGATCATCGTTAATTCTCTGAAACAGAATCCGCCATTTTCACCTGCCAAACACATGCCCACTTCTCCTCTCTGGGGATAATAAAAACTAACCAGCGAACTGACAGAGGGCCTGACCCCCCATCCACATCGACCAGACACACACAAAAAAAACCTTACCCTCCAGCTACTAATTATAATGCTAACTTGCAAAATTTCCCTGCATTTTAAAACAATGGAAAAATGGTGGTGGGATGATACTTAGAAGAATGGCTTCTTGTCAGTCTCCACTAACAAAAATAGGCAACAACAAGTCAGCTACTCCTCAGCATAGTTATCTCCGACGCAGCCTTCTTGGGTTTCAGGAGGCACAAACAAACGTTATCACAATTATGGTGAAACGCTGAATACCTGCAAATAATTTTCAACGTAGTGGTTAATTGAAAAGCTCTGCGGCATACTTCTTGGAACAAGCCAGTTACCTGTTCCCACGCAAAGAGGAGTATATAGAACCATGGTGGATTTCCAGCTGATGAAGTAAAGGATTATTAAAGGAACGGGATGACCATGGGGATCATGGTTAATTCTCTGAAACAGAATCCGCACTTTTCACCTGCCAAACACATGCCCACTTCTCCTCTCTGGGGAAAATAAAAACTAACCAGCGAACTGACAGAGGGCCTGACCCCCCCATCCACATCGACCACACAAAAAAAAAAAACCGTACCCTACATCTACTAATTATAATGCCAACTTGCAAAATTTCCCTGCCTTTTAAAACAATGGAAAAATGGTGGTGGGATGATACTTAGAAGAATGGCTTCTTGTCTGTCTGCACTAACAAAAATAGGCAACAGCAAGTCAGCTACTCCTCAGCAAAGTTATGTCCGTCGCAGCCTTCTTGGGTTTCAGGAGGCACAAACAAACGTTATCAAAATTATGGTGAAACGCTGAAAACCTGCAAATAATTTTCAACGTACTGGTTAATTTGAAAACTCTCCAGCATACTTCTTGGAACAAGCCAGGTACCTGTTCCCACGCATAGAGGAGTATATAGAAACATGGTGGAATCCCAGCTGATGAAGCAAAGGATTCTTAAAGGAATGATATGACCATGCGGATCCTCTTTATTTCTCTGAAACAGAATCCCCAATTTTCACCTGCCAAACACATGCCCACTACTCTTCTCTGGGGATAATAAAAACAAACCAGCGATCTGACAGATGGCCTGAACACCCATCCTGACCGACCCCACAAAAAAAAAAAATACCCTCCACCTACTAATTATAATGCCAATTTGCAAAATTTCCTTGCATTTTTAAACAATGGAGAAATGATGGTGGGATGATACTTAGAAGAATGGCTTCTTGTCAGTCTCCACTGACAAAAATAGGCAACACCAAGTCAGCTACGCCTCAGCATAGTTATGTCCGTAGCAGCCATATTTGGTTTCAGTAGGCACATACACACGTTATCACAATTATGGTGAAACGCTGAAAACCTGCAAAGGGTTTTCAACATACTGGTTAATTGAAAAGCTCTCAGGCATACTTCTTGGAAGAAGCCAGTTTCCTGTGCCCACGCATAGAGAAGTATATAGAACCATGGTGGATTCCCAGCTCATGAAGCAAAGGATTCTTAAAGGAACGGGATTACCATGCGGATCCTGTTTAATTCTCTGAAACAGATCTGCAGTTTTCACCTGCTATACTAATACCCACTTCTCCTCTCTGGGGATATTAAAAACAAACCAGTGAACTGAAAGAGGGCCTGACCAACACACCCACACCGACCCCACAGGAAAAAAAAAAAAAAAAGACACCGTAGCCTCCAGCTACTAATTATAATGCTAACTTGCAAAATTTTCCTGCATTTTTAAATAATGGAAAAATGATGGTGAGATGATACTTAGAAGAATGGATTCTTGTCAGTCTCCACTAACAAAAATAGGCAACACCAAGTCAGCTACGCCTCAGCATCCTTATGTTCGTGGCAGCCATCTTGGGTTTCAGGAGGCACAAACAAACGTTATCACAATTATGGTGAAACGCTGAACACCTGCAAATAATTTTCAACGTAGTGGTTAATTGAAAACTCTGCGGCATACTTCTTGGAACAAGCCAGTTACCTGTTCCCACGCAAAGAGGAGTATATAGAACCATGGTGGATTTCCAGCTGATGAAGTAAAGCATTATTAAAGGAACGGGATGACCATGGGGATCATCGTTAATTCTCTGAAACAGAATCCGCCCTTTTCACCTGCCAAACACATGCCCACTTCTCCTTTGTGGGGATAATAAAAACTAACCAGCGAACTGACAGAGGGCCTGACCCCCCCATCCACATCGACCACACACAAAAAATAACCGTACCCTCCAGCTACTTATTATAATGCTAACTTGCAAAATTTCCCTGCCTTTTAAAACAATGGAAAAATGGTGGTGGGATGATACTTAGAAGAATGGCTTCTTGTCTGTCTCCACTAACAAAAATAGGCAACACCAAGTGAGCTACTCCTCAGCATAGTTATGTCCATCGCAGCCTTCTTGGGTTTCAGGAGGCACAAACAAACGTTATCTCAATTATGGTGAAACGCTGAACACCTGCAAATATTTTCAACGTACTGGTTAATTGAAAAGCCCTGCGGCATACTTCTTGGAACAAGCCAGTTACCTGTTCCCACGCAAAGAGGAGTATATAGAACCATGGTGGATTTCCAGCTGATGAAGTAAAGGATTATTAAAGGAACGGGATGACCATGGGGATCATCGTTAATTCTCTGAAACAGAATCCGCCCTTTTCCCTGCCAAACACATGCCCACTTCTCCTCTGTGGGGATAATAAAAACTAACCAGCGAACTGACAGAGGGCCTGACCCCCCCATCCACATCGACCACACACAGAAAAAAAAACCGTACCCTCCAGCTACTAATTATAATGCTAACTTGCAAAATTTCCCTGCATTTTAAAACAATGGAAAAATGATGGTGGGATGATACTTAGAAGAATGGCTTCTTGTCAGTCTCCACTAACAAAAATAGGCAACACCAAGTCAGCTACTCCTCAGTATAGTTATGTCCGTCGCAGCCTTCTTGGGCTTCAGGAGGCACAAACAAACGTTATCACAATTATGGTGAAACGCTGAACACCTGCAAATAATTTTCAACGTAATGGTTAATTGAAAAGCTCTGCGGCATACTTCTTGGAACAAGCCAGTTACCTGTTCCCAAGCAAAGAGGAGTATATAGAACCATGGTGGATTTCCAGCTGATGAAGTAAAGGATTATTAAAGGAACGGGATGAGCATGGGGATCATTGTTAATTCTCTGAAACAGAATCCGCCCTTTTCACCTGCCAAACACATGCCCACTTCTCCTCTCTGGGGATAATAAAAACTAACCAGCGAACTGACAGAGGGCCTGACCCCCCCCATCCACATCTCCCACACACACAAAAAAAACCGTACCCTCCAGCTACTAATTATAATGCTAAGTTCCAAAATTTCCCTGCATTTTTAACCAACGGAAAAATGATGGCGGCATGATACTTAGAAGAATGGCTTCTTGTCAGTCTCCGCTAACAAAAATCGGCAAAACCAAGTCAGCTACGCCTCGGCATAGTTATGTCTGTGGCAGCCATCTTGGGTTTCAAGGCACATACAAACGTTGTCGCAATTATGATGAAACGCTGAACACCTGCAAATAATTTTCAATATACTTTTTATTTGAAAACCTCTGTGGCATACTTCTTGTAACAAGCCAGTCACCTGTGCCCACCCATACGGGAGTATATAGAACCATGGTGGTTTCCCAGCTGATGAAGCAAAGGATTCTTAAAGGAAGCGGATTACCATGCGGATCCTGTTTAATTCTTTGAAACAGAATCCGCACTTTTCACCTGCCAACAACATGCCCACTTCTCCTCTCTGGGGATAATAAAAACAAACCAGTGAACATCTAGAGGGCCTTGCACCCCCATCCACACCGACACCACAAAAAAAAAAAAAAAGTACCCTCCAGCTACTAATTATAATGCTAACTTGCACAATTTCCCTGCATTTTTAAACAATGGAAAAATCATGGTGGGATTATACTTAAAAGAATGGCTTCTTGTCAGTCTCCACTGACAAAAATAGGAAACACCAAGTGAGCTACGCCTCAGCATAGTTATGTCCGTGGCAGCCGTCTTGGGTTTCAGCAGGCACATACAAACCTTATCACAATTATGGTGAAACGCTGAAAACCTGCAAATAATTTTCAACGTACTGGTTAATTGAAAAGCTCTGCGGCATACTTCTTGGAACAAGCCAGGTACCTGTGCCCACGCATAGAGGAGTATATAGAACCATGGTGGATTCCCAGCTGATGAAGCAAAGGATTCTTTTTTTTTTTTTTTTTTTTTTTTTTTTGTTGAGACAGAGTCTCAATTTGTTGCCCAGGCTGGAGTGAGTGCCGTGGCGTCAGCTTAGTTCACAGCAACCTCAGACTCTTCGGGTTAAACGATCCTACTGCCTCAGCCTCCCGAGTAGCTGGGACTACAGGCATGCGCCACTATGCCCGGCTAATTTTGTCTATATAGATTTTTAGTTGTCCATATGATGTCTTTCTATTTTTAGTAGAGACGGGGTCTCGCTCTTGCTCAGGCTGGTCTCGAACTCCTGACCTCGAGCGATCCACTCGCCTCGGCCTCCCAGAGTGCTAGGATTACAGGCGTGAGCCACCGCGCCCTTCCAGGATTCTTAAAGGAACGGGATGACCATGTGAATGCTGTTTAATTCTCTGAAAGAGTATCCGCACTTTTCAGCTGCCATCGAATGCCGACTTCCCCTCTCTGGGGATAATAAAAACAAACCAGCAAATTTATAGAGGGCCTGACCCCCCCATCGACACCGACCCGACGGAAAAAAAAAAAAAAAAAACGTACCCTCCAGCTACTAATTATAAAGCTAACTTGCAAAATTTCCCTGCATTTTTTAACAATGGAAAAATGACGGTGGGCTTATACTTAGAATGGCTTCTTGTTAGTCTCCACTGACAAAAATAGGCAACACCAAGTCGGCTACACCTCAGCATAGTTATGTCCGTGGCAGCCATCTTGGGTTTCAGGAGGCACATACAAACGTTATTACAATTAGGGTGAAATGCTGAAAACCTGCAAATAATTTTCAACGTACTGGTTAATTGAAAAGCTCTGCGGCATACTTCTTGGAACAAGCCAGTTACCTGTGCCAACGCATAGAGGAGTATATAGAACCATGGTGGATTCCCAGCTGATGAAGCAAAGGATTCTTAAAGGAATGGGATGACCATGTGGATCCTGTTTAATTCTCTGAAATAGAATCCACACTTTTCACCTGCCAAACACATGCCCACTTGTCCTCTCTGGGGATAATAAAAGAAAACCTGCGAACTCACAGAGGGCCTGAAACGCCCATCCACTCCTACCCCACAAAAAAAGAAAAAAAATATGTACCCTACATCTAATTATAATACTAACTTTCAAAATTTCCCTCCATTTTTACGCAATGGAAAAATGATGGTGGGATGATACTTAGAAGAATGTCTTCTTGTCAGTCTCCACTAACAAAAATAGGCATCAACAAGTCAGCTATGCCTCAGCATATTTATATCCGTGGCAGCCATCTTGGGTTTAAGGAGGCACATTCAAACGTTATCACAATTACGGTTAAACATGCTAAAAACCTGACAATTCTAAAAGTACTGGTTAATTCAAAAGCTCTGTCGCATACTTCTTGGAACAAGCCAGTTACCTGTGCCCATGCAAAGAGAGGTCTAGAGAACCATGGTGGATTCCCAGGTGATGAATCAAAGGATTCTTAAAGGAACAGGCTCAAAAGTGCAGATCCTGTTTCAGTCTAAGTGTGAAACAGGATCCGCACATTTTGCCTGCAACACACATTCGCCCTTCTCATCTCTAGGGATAACAAAAACAGCCCATTGGATTTACAGATGCCCTGCCCCCGGCCCCCACCACCCCACACAAAATAGTCTGCTCCAGCGACTCGTCCTTATGCTATCTGGTGAAAGATCATAAGCCTTTTAAAAAACTGGAGATAGGATGGTAGAATTATACCTAAAAGACTGGCTTATTGCCAGATTCCCATACAAAGTATTGGCAACAGCAAGTGACGTAGGCCTCAGCATAGGTTTGTCCATGGCAGCCATCTTGGGTTTAAGGAGACACAGATGAACCTTATAACAATTATAATAAAAGGTGCTGCGAAAGCTGTTAAATAATTCTCATGGTAGTGGTTATTTCAAAAGCTCTGCGGCATACTTCTTTGAACTAGCCAGTTAACTGGGCCCACGCATAGTGCGGTGTAGAAAACTATGGTGGATTCCCAGCTGATGAAGCAAAGGATTCTTAAAGGAACAGGATGAACATGCGGATCCTGTTTCATACTCTGAAACAGGATCTGCACTTTTCACCTGCCAAACACATGCCCACTTCTCCTCTCTGGGGATAATAAAAAGAAACCACAGAACTGGCGGAGGGCTTGCCGCACCAGCCCCCAGACCCCACATAAAAACTTCCCGTCCAGCGACTCCTTGTTATTCTAACTGCCAAAAGGTGCTCTGACTTTTAAAATAGTGGAGAAGGATGGTGAAATGATACTTAAAAGAATGTATTCTTTCCAGTCTCCAGTACCAAGGATCGGCCACACAAAGTGAGCTCGGCCTCAGCATAGTTTTGTCCATGGCAGCCATCTCGAGACGAACCTTATGACAATTATGATGAAAGGTGCTGCAAAACCTAGCAAATAATTCTCAACGTAGTGGTTTTTTCAAAAGCTCTGTGGAATACTTCTTGGAACCCGGCAGTTTTCTGGGCCCACGCATAGAGGGGTCTAGAGAACCATGATGGATTCCCAGGTGATGAATCAAAGGATTCTTAAAGGAACAGGCTGAAAAGTGCGGATCCTGTTTCAGTCTGAGACTGAAACACTATATGCACTTTTTGCCTGCAACACACATGCCCACTTCTCCTCTCTAGGGATAATAAAAACAATCAATCGGATTGACAGATGTCCTCCCCCGCCCCCCAACACTGTACACAAAAAGGTCCCCTCCAGCGACTCATCCTTATGCTATCTGGCGAAAGGTCCTCTGCGTTTTAAAATAATGAAGATAGGATGGTGGAATTATACTTAAAATACTGGCCTTTTGCCAGACTCCCATACCAATTATTGGCAACAGGAAGTGACCTAGGTGTCAGCATAGGTTTGTCCGTGGCTGCCATCTAGGGTTTTAGGAAGCACAGATGAACCTTATCAAAATTATGGTAAAAGTGCTGGAAAAGCTGGCAAATAATTTCCATAGTAGTGGTTATTTCAAAAGCTCTGAGGAAAACTTCTTGGAACCAGGCAGTTTTCTGTGTGCACTAAAAGAGGGGTCTAGAGAACCATGGTGGATTCCCAGCTGATGAAGCAAAGGATTCTTAATGGAACGGGGTGAAAAGTGCAGATCCTGTGTCTGTCTAAGACTGAAAGAGGACGCACACTTTTCACCTGCCACACACATGCCCACTTTTCCTCTCTGGGGATAATAAAAACAAACCAGCGAACTGACAAAGGGCCTGCCCCCCTTCCACCCACGCAGATCCCCCCCCAAAAAATTCCCCTCCAGCTACTAATTATTATGCTAACTTGCAAAATCTCCCTGCATTTTTAAACAATGGAGAAAGGACGGTGGAGTGATACTTAGAAGAATGGCTTCTTGTCAGTCTCCACTAACAAAAATAGGCAACACCAAGTCAGCTACGCCTCAGCATAGTTATGCCCGTGGCAGCCATGTTGGGTTTAAGGAGGCACATACAAACTTTATCATAATTATGGTGAAACGTGCTGAAAACCCGGCAAATAAGTCTCAACGTACTGTTTAATTCAAAAGCTCTGTGGCATACTTCTTGGAAGAAGCCAGTTACCTGGGCCCACGCATAGAGGGGTCTAGAGAACCATGGTGGATTCCAAGGTGATGAATCTAAGGATTCTTAAAGGAACAGGCTGAAAAGTGCAGATCCTGACTGAAACAGGATTCTGACTTTTTGCCTGCAACACACATGCCCACTTCTCCTCTCTAGGGATAACAAAAACAACCCATCGGATTGACAGATGGCCTGCCCCCGCCCCCCACCACCCCACACAAAATCGTGCCCTCCAGCGACTGATCCTTATGCTATCTGGCAATACGTCCTCTGCCTTTTAAAATAATGGAGATAGAATGGTGGAATTATACCTAAAAGACTGGCTTATTGCCAGACTCCCATACCAAGTATTCGCAACAGCAAGTCACCTAGGCCTCAGCACACGTTTGTCCCTGGCAGCCATCTTGGGTTTAAGGAGGCACAGATGAACCTTATCACAATTATGGTGAAAGGTGCTGCAAAAGCGGTCAAGTAATTCTCATGGTAGTGGTTACTTGAAAAGCTCTGCGGCATAATTCTTTGAACTAGCCAGTTAACTGGGCCCACGCATAGAGCAGTCTAGAGGCCCATGGTGGATTCCCAGCTGATGAAGCAAGGGATTCTTAATGGAACGGGGTGAAAAGTGCGGTTTCTGTTTCAGTCTAAGACAGAAACGGGATCCGAACTTTTCACCTGCCACACACATGCCCACTTCTCCAGTCTGGGGAAAATAAAAACAATCCAGCGAACTGACAGAGGGCCTGCGCCCCCCACCCACACCGACCCCACAAATAAAAATGTCCCCTCCAGCTACTAATTATTATGCTAACTTGCAAAGGTTTCCGTGCATTTTAAAATAATGGGGAAAGTATGGTGGAATGATACTTAAAAGAATGGCCTCCTTCCAGCCTCCAGTAACAAGTGTCGTGAAATCCAAGTGACCTAGGCCTCAGCATAGTTTTCTCCGTGGCAGCCATCTTGTGTTTAAGGAGGCACAGACGATCCTTATCACAATTATGGTGATATGTGCTGCAGAAACTGGCAAATAATTCTACACGTAGTGTTTATCTCAAAAGCTGTGCAGCATACATCTTGGTACAGGCCAGTTCATGGGCCCATGTATGGAGGGTTCTAAGGAACCATGGTGGATTCCCAGCTGATGAATCAAAGGATTTTTAATGGAACCAGCTGAAAAGTGCGGATACTGTTTCAGTCTAACTGAAACAGGATCCGCACATTTCACCTGCCACAAATATATCCACTTCCCTGTCTGGGCATAATAAACACAAACAACCAGACTGACAGAGGGACTGTCCCCCAAACCACCCCGATCCCACCCAAAAACATCCCCTCCGTTGACTCATCCTTATGCTAACTGCCGAAAGTTGCTCACCTTTTAATATAAGGGAGAAAGGATGGTGCAATGATAATTAAAAGACTGGATTCTTGTCAGACTCCCGTACCAAGTATTGGCAACACCAAGCGAGAGAACCCTCAGTATAGGTTTGTCCATGGAAGCCATCTAGGGTTTAAGGAAGCACAAATGAACCTTATCAAAATTATGGTAAAAGTGCTGGAAAAGCTGGCAAATAATTTCCATGGTAGTGGTTATTTCAAATGCTCTGTGGCATACTTCTTTGAACTAGCCTGTTAAGTGGGCCCACACATAGTGGGGTGTAGAGAACTATGGTGGATTCCCAGCTGATGAAGCAAAGGATTCTTAAAGGAACAGGATGAAAAGTGCCGATCCTGTATCAGTCTAAGACTGAAACAGGATCCACACTTTTCACTTGCCACACACATGTCCACTTCTCCTCTCCGGGGATAATAAAAACAAACCACTGGACTGACAGAGGGCCTGGCTCTGCCTCTCCCACCCCACACAAAAACGTTTCCTCCAGCGACTCATCCTTAAGCTAAATGACAATAGGTGCTCTGCCTTTTAAAATAGTTGTGAAAGGAAGGTGGAATGATACTTAAAGGAATGGCTTCTTGCCACGGACCAGTACCAATTATCGGCAACTCCAAGGGAGATTGGCCTAACCGTAGTTTTTTCTGTGGAAGCCAGCTTGGGTTTCAGGATGCACTGCCTAACCTTTTCACAATCATTGTGAAAGTTGCTGCAAAAACTGGCAAATAATACTCAATGTAGTGGTTATTTCCAAAGCTCTGCGGCATACTTCTTGGAACTAGCCAGTTACCTGGGCCCACGCTCAGGGAGGTCTAGAGAACCATGGTGGATTCCCAACTGATGAATTAAAGGATTCCAAAAGGAACAGGCTCAAAAGCGGAGATACTGTTTCAGACTGAAACAGGATCCAAAGTTTTCACCTGCCACATACATGCCCGCTTCTCCTCTCTGGGAATAATAAAAACAAACCACCGGACTGACAGAGGGCCTGCCCTCCCACACACACCCAACCCCACACAAAAAGCCGCTCCAGTGACTCATCTTTATGCTAACTGGCTAAAGGTGCACTGCCTTTTAAAATAATGGAGAAAAGACGGTGGAATTGTACTTAAAAAAAATGGCTTCTTGCCAGGCTCCAGTAAAATGTATCAGTACACCAAGGGAGCTAGGCCTCAGCATAGTTTTGTCCGTGGCAGCCTGCTTGGGTTTAAGGAGGCACAGATGAACCTTATCACAATTATGGTCAAAGGTGCTGCAAAAACTGGCAAACAATTCTCAACGTAGTGGTTATTTCAAAAGCTCTACGGCATACATCTTGGAACTAGCCAGTTACCTGGGCCCACACATAGAGGGGTCTCGACAGCCATGGTGGATTCCCAGCTGATGAATCAAAGGATTCGTAAAGGAACTGGCTGAAAAGTGCGGATCCTGTTTCAGTCTAAGACTGAAACAGGATCCGTACTTTTCACCTGCCACACACGTGCCCACCTCTCCTCTTTGGGCATAATAAAGACAAACCACCAGACAGACAGAGAGCCTTGCCCTCAACGCACCACCCGACCCCACTCAAAAACGTCCCCTCCAGCAACTCATTCTTATGATAACTGGAAAAAGGTGTTCTGCCTTTTAAAATGATGGAGAAAGGATGGTGGAATGACTCTTAATAGCATGGCTTCTTGCCAGGCTCCAGTACCAACTATCGGCAACACCAAGTGAACTAGGCCTCAGCATAGTTTTGTCCGCCCCAGCCATCTTGGGTTGAAGGAGGCACGGACGAACCTTATCACAATTATGGTGAAAGGTGGTGCAAAAACTAGCAAATAATTCTCAACGTAGTGGTTATTTCAAAAGCTCTGTGGCATACTTCTTGGAACTAGCCAGTTACCTGGGCCCACGCATAGAGGTCTTTAAAGAACCATGGTGTATTCCCAGCTGATGAATCAAACGATTCTTTTTTGTTTGTTTGTTTGTTTGTTAGCTCATTATGGGGGTACAAAAGATCAGGCTATATACATTCCCCATGCCTCCCCTTTCCCCCGATTCTGAGCTTCAATTTTGTCCATTCCCTAGTCAGTGCACATCACATTCATCATGTAGGTGTGCACCCCTCCTCTCCCCCACCCCATCCCCCCCAGTTAGAACTTGAAGGGTGTCCATTCCCCAGGCAGTGCACATCACATTCATCAAGTAGGTATACACCCATCCCTTCCACCCGGCCCCAACCTCTGTCCGATACCCAATTGGTGTTGTTCCCAAATGTGCACTCAGGGAAACCAATTTGCTGGTGAGTACATGTGGTGCTTATTTTTCCATTCTTGGGATACTTCACTTAATAGAATGGGATCCAGCTCTCTCCAGGAGAACCAAAGAGATGCCATATCACCATTATTTCTAATAGCTGAGTAATATTCCATGGTATACATATACCACATTTTGCTAATCCATTCATGAATTGATGGGCATTTGGGTTGTTTCCACATCTTTGTGATTGTGAATTGTGCTGCTATAATCATTCAGGTGCAGGTGTCTTTTTTATAGAATGACTTTTGTTCTTCTGGGTAGATGTCCAATAATGGAATTGCTGGATCGAATGGTAGGTCTACTTGAATCTGTTTAAGGTATCTCCACATTGCTTTCCACAGGGGCTGCACTAGTTTACAGTCCCACCAGCAGTGTATGAATGTACCTATCTCCCCACACCCACACCAACATGTATAGTTTTGGGACTTTTTGATAAAGGCCATTCCCACTGGAGTTAAGTGATATCTCATTGTGGTTTTGATTTGCATTTCCCTGATGATTAGAGATGTTGAACACTTTTTCATATGTTTGTTAGCCATTTTTATATCTTCTTTTGAAAAATTTCTATTTATGTCCTTTGCCCACTTTTTGATAGGGTTGTTTGATTTTTTCTTACTGATTTTCCTGAGTTCTAAATAGATTCTTGTTATCAGTCCTTTATCTGATGTGTAGTATGCGAAAATTTTTTCCCATTCTGTAGGTTGTCCATTTACTCTCGTGACTGTTTCTTTGGCTGTGCAGAAGCTTTTTAATTTGATCAGGTCCCATTTATTTATTTTTGTTGTTGCTGTGATTGCTTTAGGGGTCTTCTTCATAAATTCTTTGCCTAGGCCAATGTCTGTAAGAGTCTTTCCTACATTTTCTTCTAGAATTCTAATAGTTTCTGACCTTAGGTTTAAGTCTGTTAACCACTGTGATTTGATTTTTGTGAGGGGTGAGAGTTATGTGTCCTGTTTTAGTCTTCTACATGTGGACATCCAGTTTTCCCAGCACCATTTATTAAATAAGGAATCTTTTCCCCAGAGTATGTTTTTGTCTGCTTTGTCAAAGATTAGATGGCTATATGAGGATGGTTTTATATTGGGATTTTCTGTTCTGTTCCACTGGTCTGTGTCCCTGCACTTGTGCCAGTACCAGGCTGTTTTAAGAACCACAGCCTTGTAGTATAGTTTGAAGTCTGGCAAATTAATACTTCCCATTTTGTTTTTGTTGTTTAAGATTGCTTTTGCTAAACGGGGTCTTCCCTGGTTCCATACAAAGCGTAAAATTATTTTTCCTATGTCTGTGAAAAAAGATGTTGGTAATTTAATAAGGATTGCATTGAATCTGTAGATAACTTTGGGCAGTATAGACATTTTAACAATGTTGATTCTACCGATCCACGAGCATGGTATGGTTTTCCACCTATTTACATGTTCTGCAATTTCCTTCCTCAGTGTTTCATAGTTCTCCCTATAGAGGTCCTTTACCTCCTTAGTTAAATAAATTCCTAGGTATTTTATTTTCTTTGTTGCTATTTTGAAGGGTATTGAGTCCTTAATTTGGTTTTCCATTTGACTGTTATTGGCATATATGAATGCCTCTGATTTGTGTGTATTGATTTTGTATCCTGAGACTTTACTGAATTCATTGACCAATTCCAGGAGTCTCTTGGTTGAAACCTTGGGGTTTTATAGATATAACATCATATCATCAGCAAAGAGTGAGAGTTTGATCTCTTCTGTCCCTATTTCAACTCCCTTGATTCTGCTCTCTTGCCTGATAGCTCTTGCAAGGACTTCCAATACTATGTAGAAAAGTAATGGGGACAGTGGTAAGCCTTGTCTGGTTCCAGTTTGAAGTGGGAATGCTTTCAGTTTTTCCCCATTCAGTATGATGTTGGCTGAGGGTTTGTCGTATATGGCTTGTATCATTTTTATATAGGCCCCATCTATGCCTATTTTGTTAAGTGTTCTTATCATAAAAGGGTGTTGAATTTTGTCAAATGCTTTCTCTGCATCTATTGAGAGGATCATCTGATCTTTATTTTTGCTTCTATTTATGTGATGAATTACATTCCCATATGTCAAACCATCCCTGCATCTCTGGGATGAAGCCCACTTGGTCGTGATGGATTATTTTTTTGATAAGCACTTGGATTCGATTTGTTAGAATTTTATTGAGAATTTTTGCATCTATATTCATAAGAGAAATTGGTCTATAGTTCTCTGTTTTAGTTGCATCCTTTCCTGGATTTGGTATCAGGATTATGTTGGCTTGGTAAAAAGTGTTGGGGAGAATCCCATCCTTCTCTATATTGGAGAATAGTTTATGTACGATGGGCACCAGTTCTTCTTTGTAGGTATGGTAGAATTCAGGTGTGAACCCATCTGGTCCAGGGCTTTTCTTTTTGGGAAGGTTTTTTATTGCTGTTTCAATTTCAGATCTAGATATCGGTCTATTCAGGAATTCTATTTCTTCCTGGTTGAGCCTGGGAAGGCTGTGTGTTTATAAGAATTTGTCCATTTCCTCCAGGTTTTCTAATTTGTGTGCATAAAGATTTTTGTAGAATTCATAGATGATATCATGTATCTCTGTGGCATCAGTCGTGATTACTCCTTTCGTGTTCCTGATCGAGGTTATAAGAGATTTTTCTTTTCTGCTCTTGGTTAGTTTAGCCAGAAGTGTGTCAATTTTGTTTATTTTTTCAAAGAACCAACTTTTGGTTTTATTAATCTCCGTTATGGTTTGGTTTAATCTCCCTTATGCTCCCTTATGGTCCTTTTCATTTAGTTCTGATTTAATCTTAATAATTTCCTTCTGCTGGGTTTGGGTTTGGTCTCTTCTTTCTTCTCCAGCTCTTTGAGTCTATTCATTAGATTGTCTATTTGTAAGTTTTCTGTCTTTTTGGTATAGGCATTTATGGAAATAAATTTTCCTCTCAGGACTGCTTTAGCTGTGTCCCACAGATTTTGATAAGTTGTATCTCCTTTGTCGTTTAATTCAAAGAATCTTTTGATTTCTGACTTGATTTCTTCATTTATAAAACGATTGTTCAGGAGAAGGTTATTTAGCTTCCATGACTTTGAGTAGAAATGAGGATTTCTGTTAGGGTTCATTGTTACTTTTATTCCACTGTGATCCGAGAAGCTGCATGGTATTATTTCTATATTTTTAAATTTTTTAAGACATTCTTTATGTCCTAAGATATGGTCAATCTTGGAGAATGTCCCATGAGCTGATGAGAAGAACTTATATTCAGTGGTATTTGGGTAGAATGTCCTGTAGATGTCAGTCAGGCCCATTTGTTCTAGCATTCTATTTACGTCCAATATTTCTTTGTTTATTTTTTGTTTGGAGGATCTGTCTTGAACTGTCAGTGGCGTGTTAAAATCTCTGGCTACTAAAGTGTTGTTATCTATCATTTGGTTCAGATCAAGTAGGGTTTGCTTTATGAATCTGGGTGCACCTAGATCGGGTGCATATATGTTAAGTATAGTTATGTCTTCTTGTTGAATTGTACCCTTCACCAGTATATAGTAACCATCTTTGTGTTTCTTTACTTTTGTTGATTTAAAAACTACGTTATCGGAGATTAGAACTGCCACGCCAGCTTTCTTTTGGGTTCCATTTGCTTGGAATATTGATTTCCACCCTTTTATTTTCAGTCTAAATGCATCCTTGCAGGTTAGATGAGTTTCCTGAAGACAGCAGATACTTGGCTTATATCTTTTTTATCCATTGGGCCAGTCCATGTCTCTTGAGTGGGGAATTCAATCCATTCACATTTAATGAGAGAACTGATAAGCGAGACAGATTGCTGTTCCTCATGTTGGGTTGAATTTCATTGATCTGTTTGCTCTCTTGAGCCATTATGATAACTGTGTTTTCATATTTATCTCTTGATTAGTGTTACATTCGAGGGTCCTTCTTGTGCTGGACCACGTGTAACTCTGTTTTGAATACTTCTTGGAAAGCTGCTCTTGTCTTGGTGAATTCTCTGAGTTTTTGTTTATCTGAGAATGTCTTAATTTCACCTTCATATATAAAACTGAGCTTATCTGGGTACAGGATTCTAGGCTGGGCATTATTCTGTTTCAGAAGAGTGAGAATGGGGCTCCAATCTCTTCTTGCTTGTAAGGTTTCAGTTGAGAAATCTGGCGTGATTCGGATGGGCTTTCCTTTGTATGTTACTTGTTTCTTTCTCCTTACAGATTGAAGAAGGGCCTCGTTAGTGGATATTTTGGTCAGTCTGATAACTACATGACGTGGTGTCTTCCTATTTGGTATGAATCTCTCAGAGGTTCTTTGAGCTTCTTGAACCTGTGTATCTAGAGATTTGGCAAGGCCTGGGAAATTTTCCTCAATTATATCTTCAGATACTTTATTCAACCCTTGCTTATTGTCTTCTTCACCCTCAGGAATGCCGATAACTCTCACGTTAGGCTTCTTCACATAATCCCACATTTCTTGTAGACTATGATTATTTCTCATGTTTCTTTGTTTTAACTCTATGACTGCCTTATTTAATTGGAAAGTGTTATCTTCGATCTCTGAGATTCTTTCTTCTGTTTGATCTACCCTGCTCTTGAGACTTTCCACTGTGTTTTGTAGCTCCTCGAATAAATTTTTCATTTCCAGGAGTTCAGTTTGATTTTTCTTCAGTATTTCAATTTCTTTGGTGAATTTTTCTTCCAAGTCCTGGATCTTTTTTGTGGTTTCTTTGTGTTGATTATCCATTTTTTCTTGCATAATGTTCAGCGTATTTATGATCCATGTTTGAAATTCTTCCTGTGACATGTTGCTATTTGGAATCTGCTTTGTGTTAATTGGTGGAGAACTAGTAATCCTCTTTGAGGGCATGGTTTCAGCTTGATTCTTTATACTCCTAGAGTTCCTTCGCTGAGCCCTTCCCATCTGAATGAATCCTTAAGATCCCTTCTTTCAGCTTTAGTCTGGATAGGGGCACACTGTGAGTGCCAGGTAAGCTGCCTCCTCTGTCACTAGGGGGAGCCCTTCACATATTGTTCAGGATTTTGCTAGCTCCGCTGGGGGGGCTGCCCCTCTTCCTCTCCCGAGGTGGCTTCTGTCTCTCTCTGTGAGAAAGACAGTGGATAGGGAGAGTGGAGTGGTGCCCTCATTCGCCCAACGCCCCAGCCACTGCAGTTCCCGCGGGCGATGGTCTGCCCCACCCCAATGTCTGCAAGGTCCACGCTCTACTCTCTCGTGACTGGGGAACCACTCAGTGTTCACACAAAGGTGGAGCTCCTAGTCAGGGTCCGTGGACTAGGGAAGGGAGCCGCCCAGGGAGCCGCCCGGTACCCAATCGCTCCTCAGCGTTTAGGCTGTGGACCCCGACAATGGCGGCCGCCCGTCTGCAGATCACTGTCACTGGGGTTGAATGCTCAGGGACCGGCAGAGGCCAGAGGAGCCGGGGACCGGGAGAATCCAGCCGCCCACCTATACGAGGCAGTTTGGCATCTGCTAGAGCCGGGACCAAAGCAGCCCCACCGCCCGCGTATAGGAGACAGTTGCTAGGTGCGTCAGCTGCGCACAGCACTCCAGGGTCCAAAATGCCTCCTGCCAATGTCTCCTCTCTGCAGAGCCCCACATCTCCCGTGGCGATTCTGCACCGACTTCAGGCAGATCCTCAATTGAGTGGGTGTGGAGGTCAGAGGGGGAACAAGATGCTTTCCTGTGGGGCTGAACCCACCCCACTCTCTGGTGAGGTGGGTACAGCTGTCCCGTGCTCCCTTCTCTATTGGCCATCCCGCACTCTCCAGATTTTGGTGATTTATTTCCCTAATCACCTCAGTCTTTTCTTGCTCTCTCTCTCTGTCCCACGCTGATTCTCCATGGATTCACACCACCGTTCTTGTGGGGAAGTGAACCTCTAGGGTTGTGGGCAGTGGGAGACCCATGCCTTCCACTCCAGGAGCACGAATCCAGGAGGTCACCACCATTCCACCATCATTGAGAATGAATCAAAGGAGTCTTAAAGGAACGGGCTGAAAAGTGCGGATCCTGTTTCAGTCTAAGTCTGAAACAGGATCCGCACTTTTCACCTGCCACACACATGCCCACTTCTCCTCTCTGGGCATAATAAAAACAAACCACTGGACTGACAGAGGGCTTGCCCCCCCACACACACCACACGACCCCACACAAAAACGTCCCCTCCAGTGACTCATTCTTATGCTAACTGGCAAACGGTGCTATGCCTTTTAAAATAATGGAAAAAGGATGGTGGAATGATACTTGAAAGACTGGTTTTATTCCACGCTCCCGTACCAAGTATCGGCAACACCAAGTGAGCTAGGCCTCAGCATAGTTTTTTCCCTGGCAGCCATCTTGGGATTAAGGAGGCAGAGAAGTACCTTGTCACAATTATGGTGAAAGGTGCTGCAAAAACTGGCAAATAATTCTCCACGTAGTGGTTATTTCAAAAGCTCTATGGCATACTTCTTGGAACCAGCTAGTTACCTGGGGCCACGCATAGAGGGTTATAGAGAACCATGGTGGATTCACGGAAGAA
>NW_027182814.1:535000-667500 GCF_041146395.1 Eulemur rufifrons | reverse complement strand
AGGGTTATCTGTTAAAGGTATTGCTTATGCTTAGCGCACGGGCCCTGTCTGCATTAGGCGGGCAGGGGGAGTTTAGGGGGCTGGGATTGTACCCGGGAACCCACTCTATCATACTCTGGGTATGGGCCCGTGGGTTTCATGCAGGACACAGTGGTAGAGCCTCCTTTCACGCATGGCATGGGCGGATTGCAGGCTTTCTAAACTCTAAGAAAGCAAGAAGTCTGAGAATTAGATTTAGGGTTAGGATTATGGTTAGGGTTAAGGATGAAGTTTAGTGTTAGGGTGAGGGCTTAAGGTTAGGGATTAGGGTTAGGGTTAAAGGTTACTCTTAGGTTTAACGGTTACAGTTCGGTTTAGGGTTGAGGTTTACGGTTAGGGTTAAGATGAGGGGTTAGGGTTTGGTAGACGTTTAGGGTTAAGTGTTAGGTTTAGGGTTGAAGATTAGGATTAGGGTTAGGATTAAAGGTTAGCGTGAGAGTTAACGCTTAGGGTTAAGGTTAAGAGTTAGGGTTTACGGTTAGGCTTAGGGTTAGATTTAGGGTTAGAGTTATGTGCTATGGTGTGTGTTAGGGGTTAGGGTTAGGTTTACTGTTCACGGTTAGGGTTGGGTTTAGGGGTTAGCATTAGGGTTAGAGATTATGTTTAGGGTAAGGTTCTAGAGTTAATGTTGGGCTTTAGGCTCGGGGCTTAGTTTCAGGGTCAGGGGTTAGCGTTGGTGGTAGGGCTAAGATTTAGCGGTTAGTTTAAGGGCACAGGACCTGGTTAATCTACGGTGAGAGGAGTGCGGTCTGAGTCACCACGAAAGCACAACATCAATCCCTGGGCCTTGGGACAGGACCTCCATGCAGGACTCAGGCGGAGCCTCATCTGACACATGGCATGGCTGTATTGTAGGCTTGCTTCACTCTGGGAATGGAAGTAGTGTGATAATTAGGGTTGGGGTTGGGGTTAGGGTTTTTCGTGTTAGGGGTTAGGTTTCGAGTCAGGGTTAGGTGCTAGGGATTAGTGGTTAGGGTTAGAGTTAGTGTTAGGGGTAAGGTGTTAAGTCTGGGTTAGGGGGCCAGGGTAAGGTTTAGGGTTGGAGTTAGCGTTAGGTTTAGGGGTTAGGGTTAAGGGATAGGGTTAGGATTCAGGGTGAGGGTTAGAGGGTTAACAGTTGGGGTTAGGCTTAGGGGTTAGGGATAGTGTTAGGGTTAAGGGTTAGGAGCTTGGTTCAGGTTTAAGGTTAGCATTAGGGGTTGGGGTTAGTGTTAACTGTAGGTCAGTGTTGGGGTTAGATCTCTAGGCATTAGGGTAAAGGTTAGGGTTAGGGTTAAGAGTTAGGGTTCTGTTTAATGGTTAGGATTGGGAATAGGTTAAGGGTTAGGGTTAAGGTTGGGGTTATGACGAAGGATCAACGGTTAGGGTTACTTTTAGGCGTAGGGTTAGGGTAAGGGGTTAGGGTTAGTGTTAGTGTTGTTGGTCGGGTTAAGGTTAGGGTGGGCGCTTCAGAATTAGGGATTAGGTGTTACGGTTATAGCTAGGAGGTAGGGTTATAATGACGGTATAGGGCTTGTTCTCAGGGTGTCATGCATTAACGTTAAGATATCGGGTTAAATTTAGGGTTATGGTGAGGTTTACCTGTTAAGGTGAGCAGTAGGATCAGGGTTAGGTGTTATGTTGTGGGTTAGGCTTATGGGTGAGGGGTAGGGTTTATGCTTAGGCCACGGGCCCTGTATGCTCTAGGAGGCAAAGTTAGGTGTCTGGGATGGTCGCTGGGAACCCACTCCACCGCACGCAGTGTATGGGCCTCTGAGTTTCATGCAGGACACTGTGGCAGAGCCTCCTTTCACGCATGGCATGGGAGGATTGCAGGCTTTCTAAACTCTAAGAAAGCAAGAAGTCTGAGAATTAGATTTAGGGTTAGGGTTATGGTTAGGGTTAAGGATGAAGTTTAGTGTTAGGGTGAGGGCTTAGGCTTAGGGATTACGGTTAGGGTTAAAGGTTACTCTTAGATTTAACGGTTACACTTTGGTTTAGTGTTGAGGTTTAATGTTAGGGTTAAGATGAGGGGTTAGGGTTTGGTACAGGGTTAGGGTTAAGTGTTAGGTTTAGGGTTGAAGATTAGGATTAGGGTTAGGATTAAAGGTTAGCGTGAGAGTTAACGCTTAGGGTTAAGGTTAAGAGTTAGGGTTTAGGGTTAGGGTTAGGGTTAGGGTTAGTTTTAGGGTTAGAGTTATGTGCTATGGTTTGTGTTAAAGGTTAGGGTTAGGTTTACTGGTGACGGTAAGGGTTACGTTTAGGGGTTAGCATTAGGGTTAGGGTTAGGGTTAAGGGATAGGATTGGGGTTAAGTGTTGGGCTTAGGGTTAGGGTTTAGTGTTAGGGTTATCATTAAGGATTAGGGGTAGGGTCAGGGATAAATGCTTGGGTGCGGGTAATGGTTAGGGTCAGGGTTAAGGTTCACGGATAGGGTTAGTGTTAAGGGTTACGGGTAGGTTTAGGGTTCAGGGTTAGAGTTAGCATTAGGGCTTAAGGTTAGGATTAGGCGGTAGGTTAGATTTAGGGTTAGATCTAGGCGTTAGGGTAAGGGCTAGCATTAGGGTTAAGAGATAGGGTTAGGTTTAATGCTTAGGATTAGGGTTAGGGTTTGAAGTTAAAGTAAGTGTTAGGGGATAGGTTTAAGGATCAAAGGTTAGGGTTATATTTAGCTGTAGTGTTAGGGTTAGGGATAAGGGATCCCATTAGCATTAAGGGTCTTCCTTACTGTAGGGTTAAGGGTTAGGCTTAGAGTTAAAGGTTAAGTTTAGTGTCAGTGTTAAGATTTAGGGTGAGGGTTAACGGTTAGGGTAAAGGTTAAGCATTAGGGTTAGGGATTAGTGATTAGGGTTTTTGGTTAGTGTTAGGGTTAGCGGTTAGGAGTTAGTGCTTTATGAAGGGGTATGGTTAGAGTTAGGATTGGGGTTAGAATTAGGGTGAGGTATAGGGGTTAGGTTTAGGGGTTAGTTTTAGGGTAAAAGGATAGGATTAGGGTTACGGGTTGGGCTTAGGTTAAGGGTTAAAGTTTACTGCTAGGGTTAGGGATAGGGTTCAGGGTTAGCTTTAGGGGTTCTGGTTAGGGTTAGGTGTTAGGTTAGTGTCAGGGTTAGGTCCAGTCGTGAGGGTAAGGTTTAGGCTTAGCTTTAAGAGCTAGGGTTAGGTTTAATGGTTAGGATTAGAATTAGGGTTAAGGGTTAGGGTAAGGCTTAGGGGTTAGGGTGAAGGGTTAGGGTCAAAGGTTAGGGTTTTTGTTAGGCAAAGCGTTAGGGTTACAAGTAAGGGTTACTGTCAGTGTTAGGGTTGTAGGTAGGGTGACGGTTAGGGTTAGCGGTTTAGAATTAGGGTTAGGGATTAGGTGTCACAGTGATGACTAGGAGATAGGGTTAGAATTATGGGATAGGGGTTGTTCTCAGGAAATGGGTTATGCATTAACGTTAGGATAAGAGGTTAAAGTTAGGCGCACGGTGAGGTTTACGTGTTAAGGGGAGAAATAGGAACAGGGTTGGGTGTTATGTTAAGGGTTAGGGTTATCTGTTAAAGGTATTGTTTATGCTTAGCGCACGGGCCCTGTCTGCATTAGGCGGGCGGGGGGAGTTTAGGGGGCTGGGATTGTACCCGGGAACCCACTCTATCATACTCTGGGTATGGGCCCGTGGGTTTCATGCAGGACACAGTGGTAGAGCCTCCTTTCACGCATGGCATGAGAGGATTGCAGGCTTTCTAAACTCTAAGAAAGCAAGAAGTCTGAGAATTAGATTTAGGGTTAGGATTATGGTTAGGGTTAAGGATGAAGTTTAGTGTTAGGGTGAGGGCTTAGGGTTAGGGATTAGGGTTAGGGTTAAAGGTTACTCTTAGGTTTAACGGTTACACTTTGGTTTAGGGTTGAGGTTTACGGTTAGGGTTAAGATGAGGGGTTAGGGTTAGGTACAGGGTTAGGGTTAAGTGTTAGGTTTAGGGTTGAAGATTAGGATAAGGGTTAGGATTAAAGATTAGCGTGAGAGTTAACGCTTAGGGTTAAGGTTAAGAGTAAGGGTTTAGGGTTAGGGTTAGGGTTAGGGTTAGTTTTAGGGTTAGAGTTATGTGCTATGGTTTGTGTTAGAGGTTAGAGTTAGGTTTACTGGTGGCGGTTTGGGTTACATATAGGGTTTAGCATTAGGGTTAGGGTTAGGGTTAGGGTTAAGGGATAGGATTAGGGTTAAGTGTTGGGTTTAGGGTCAGGGTTTAGTGTTATGGTTATCATTAAGGATTAGGGTTAGGGACAAGGTTAAATGCTTGGGTGCGGGTAATGATTAGGGTCAGGGTTAAGGTTCACGGATAGGGTTAGTGTTAAGGGTTACGGGTAGGTTTAGGGTTCAGGGTTAGAGTTAGCATTAGGGCTTAAGGTTAGGATTAGGCCGTAGGTTAGAATTAGGGTTAGATCTAGGCCTTAGGGTAAGGGCTAGCATTAGGGTTAACAGATAGGGTTAGGTTTAATGCTTAGGATTAGGGTTAGGGTTTGGGGTTAAAGTAAGTGTTAGGGGTTAGGTTTAAGGATCCAAGGTTAGGGTTATTTTTAGCTGTAGTGTTAGGGTTAGGGATAAGGGATCCCATTAGCATTAAGGGTCTTCCTTACTGTAGGGTTAAGGGTTAGGCTTAGAGTTAAAGGTTAAGGTTAGGGTCAGTGTTAAGATTTAGGGTGAGGGTTAACGGTTAGGGTAATGGTTTAGCGTTAGGGTTAGGGATTAGTGATTAGGGTTTTTGGTTAGTGTTAGGGTTAGCGGTTAGGAGTTAGTGTTTTATGAAGGGGTATGGTTAGAATTAAGATTGGGGTTAGAGTTAGGGTGAGGTATAGGGGTTAGGTTTAGGGGTTAGTTTTAGGGTAAAAGGATAGGATTCGGGTTACGGGTTGGGCTTAGTTTTAGGGTTAAAGTTGACTGCTAGGGTTTGGGATAGGGTTAGGGTTAGGGTTAGGGTTAGGTGTTAGGTTAGTGTCAGGGTTAGGTCCAGTCGTGAGGGTAAGGTTTAGGGTTAGCTTTAAGAGCTAGGGTTAGGTTTAATGGTTAGGATTAGGATTAGGGTTAAGGGTTAGGGTAAGGCTTAGGGGTAATTGTGAAGGGTTAGGGTCAAGGGTTAGGGTTTTTGTTAGGCATAGCTTTGGGGTGAGAAGTAAGGTTTACTGTCAGTGTTAATGTTGTAGGTTGGGTTACAGTTAGGGTTAGCGGTTTAGAATTAGGGTTAGGGATTAGGTGTCACAGTGATGACTAGGAGATAGGGTTAGAATTGTGGGATAGGGGTTGTTCTCAGGAAATGGGTTATGCATTTACGTTAGGATAAGAGGTTAAAGTTAGGCGCACGGTGAGGTTTACGTGTTAAGGGGAGAAATAGGAACAGGGTTGGGTGTTATGTTCAGGGTTAGGGTTATCTGTTGAAGGTATTGTTTATGCTTAGCGCACGGGCCCTGTCTGCATTAGGCGGGCGGGGGGAGTTTAGGGGGCTGGGATTGTACCCGGGAACCCACTCTATCATACTCTGGGTATGGGCCCGTGGGTTTCATGCAGGACACAGTGGTAGAGCCTCCTTTCACGCATGGCATGGGAGGATTGCAGGCTTTCTAAACTCTAAGAAAGCAAGAAGTCTGAGAATTAGATTTAGGGGTAGGATTATGTTTAGGGTTAAGGATGAAGTTTAGTGTTAGGGTGAGGGCTTAGGGTTAGGGATTAGGGTTAGGGTTAAAGGTTACTCTTAGGTTTAACGGTTACACTTTGGTTTCGGGTTGAGGTTTACGGTTAGGGTTAAGATGAGGGGTTAGGGTTTGGTACAGGTTTAGGGTTAAGTGTTAGGTTTAGGGTTGAAGATTAGGATTAGAGTTAGGATTAAAGGTTAGCGTGAGAGTTAACGCTTAGGATTAAGGTTAAGAGTTAGGGTTTAGGGTTAGGGCTACGGTTAGTTTTAGGGTTAGAGTTATGTGCTGTGGTTTGTGTTAGAGGTTAGGGTTAGGTTTACTGGTGACGGTTAGGGTTACGTTTAGGGGTTAGCATTAGGGTTAGGGTTAGGGTTAGGGTTAAGGGATAGGATTAGGGATAAGTGTTGGGCTTAGGGTTAGGGTTTAGTGTTAGGGTTATCATTAAGGATTAGGGGTAGGGTCAGGGTTAAATGCTTGGGTGCGGGTAATGGTTAGGGTCAGGGTTAAGGTTCACAGATAGGGTTAGTGTTAAATGTTACGGGTAGGTTTAGGGTTCAGGGTTAGAGTTAGCATTAGGGCTTAAGGTTAGGATTAGGCGGTAGGTTAGATTTAGGGTTAGATCTAGGCGTTAGGGTAAGGGCTAGCGTTAGGGTTAAGAGATAGGGTTAGGTTTAATGCTTAGGATTAGGGTTAGGGTTTGGGGTTAAAGTAAGTGTTAGGGGTTAGGTTTAAGGATCAAAGGTTAGGGTTATTTTTAGCTGGAGTGTTAGGGTTAGGAATAAGGGATCCCATTAGCATTAAGGGTCTTCCTTACTGTAGGGTTAAGGGTAGGCTTAGAGTTAAAGGTGAAGGTTAGGGTCAGTGTTAAGATTTAGGGTGAGGGTTAACGGTTAGGGTAAAGGTTAAGCGTTAAGGTTAGGGATTAGTGATTCGGGTTTTTGGTTAGTGTTAGGGTTAGCGGTTAGGAGTTAGTGTTTTATGAAGGGGTATGGTTAGAATTAGGACTGGGGTTAGAGTTAGGGTGAGGTATAGGGGTTAGGTTTAGGGGTTAGTTTTAGGGTAAAAGGATAGGATTAGGGTTACGGGTTGGGCTTAGGTTTAGGGTTAAAGTTGACTGCTAGGGTTAGGGATAGGGTTCAGGGTTAGCTTTAGGGGTTCTGGTTAGGGTTAGGTGTTAGGTTAGTGTCAGGGTTAGGTCTAGTCGTGAGGGTAAGGTTTAGGCTTAGCTTTAAGAGCTAGGGTTAGGTTTAATGGTTAGGATTAGGATTAGGGTTAAGGGTTAGCGTAAGGCTTAGGGGTTTGGGTGAAGGGTTAGGGTTTTTGTTAGGCATAGCGTTGGGGTTAGAAGTAAGGGTTACTGTCAATGTTAGGGTTGTAGGTAGGGTTCCGGTTAGGGTTAGCGGTTTAGAATTAGGGTTAGGGATTAGGTGTTCCAGTGATGACTAGGAGATAGGGTTAGAATTATGGGATAGGGGTTGTTCTCAGGGAATGGGTTATGCATTAACGTTAGGATAATAGGTTAAAGTTAGGATCATGGTGAGGTTTACGTGTTAAGGGGAGAAATAGGAACAGGGTTGGGTGTTATGTTCAGGGTTAGGGTTATCTGTTAAAGGTATTGTTTATGCTTAGCGCACGGGCCCTGTCTGCATTAGGCGGGCGGGGGGAGTTTAGGGGGCTGGGATTGTACCCGGGAACCCACTCTATCATACTCTGGGTATGGGCCCGTGGGTTTCCTGCAGGACACAGTGGTAGAGCCTCCTTTCACGCATGGCATGGGCGGATTGCAGGCTTTCTAAACTCTAAGAAAGCAAGAAGTCTGAGAATTAGATTTAGGGTTAGGATTATGGTTAGGGTTAAGGATGAAGTTTAGTGTTAGGGTGAGGGCTTAAGGTTAGGGATTAGGGTTAGGGTTAAAGGTTACTCTTAGGTTTAACGGTTACAGTTCGGTTTAGGGTTGAGGTTTACGGTTAGGGTTAAGATGAGGGGTTAGGGTTTGGTAGACGTTTAGGGTTAAGTGTTAGGTTTAGGGTTGAAGATTAGGATTAGGGTTAGGACTAAAGGTTAGCGTGAGAGTTAACGCTTAGGGTTAAGGTTAAGAGTTAGGGTTTACGGTTAGGCTTAGGGTTAGATTTAGGGTTAGAGTTATGTGCTATGGTGTGTGTTAGGGGTTAGGGTTAGGTTTACTGTTCACGGTTAGGGTTGGGTTTAGGGGTTAGCATTAGGGTTAGGGATTATGTTTAGGGTAAGGGTCTAGAGTTAATGTTGGGCTTTAGGCTCGGGGCTTAGTTTCAGGGTCAGGGGTTAGCGTTGGTGGTAGGGCTTAGATTTAGCGGTCAGTTTAAGGGCACAGGACCTGGTTAATCTACGGTGAGAGGGGTGCGGTCTGAGTCACCACGAAAGCACAACATCATTCCCTGGGCCTTGGGAGAGGACCTCCATGCAGGACTCAGGCGGAGCCTCATCTGACACATGGCATGGCTGTATTGTAGGCTTGCTTCACTCTGGGAATGGAAGTAGTGTGAGAATTAGGGTTGGGGTTGGGGTTAGGGTTTTTCGTGTTAGGGGTTAGGTTTCGAGTCAGGGTTAGGTGCTAGGGATTAGTGGTTAGGGTTAGAGTTAGTGTTAGGGGTAAGGTGTTAAGTCTGGGTTAGGGGGCCAGGGTAAGGTTTAGGGTTGGAGTTAGCGTTAGGGTTAGGGGTTAGGGTTAAGGGATAGGGTTAGGATTCAGGGTGAGGGTTAGAGGGTTAACAGTTGGGGTTAGGCTTAGGGGTTAGGGATAGTGTTAGGGTTAAGGGTTAGGAGCTTGGTTCAGGTTTAAGGTTAGCATTAGGGGTTGGGGTTAGTGTTAACTGTAGGTCAGTGTTGGGGTTAGATCTCTAGGCATTAGGGTAAAGGTTAGGGTTAGGGTTAAGAGTTAGGGTTCTGTTTAATGGTTAGGATTGGGAATAGGTTAAGGGTTAGGGTTAAGGTTAGGGGTTATGACGAAGGATCAACGGTTAGGGTTACTTTTAGGCGTAGGGTTAGGGTAAGGGGTTAGGGTTAGTGTTAGTGTTGTTGGTCGGGTTAAGGTTAGGGTTGGCGCTTCAGAATTAGGGATTAGGTGTTACGGTTATAGCTAGGAGGTAGGGTTATAATGACGGTATAGGGCTTGTTCTCAGGGTGTCATGCATTAACGTTAAGATATGGGGTTAAAGTTAGGGTTATGGTGAGGTTTACCTGTTAAGGTGAGCAGTAGGATCAGGGTTAGGTGTTATGTTGTGGGTTAGGCTTATGGGTGAGGGGTAGGGTTTATGCTTAGGGCACGGGCCCTGTATGCCCTAGGAGGCAAAGTTAGGTGTCTGTGATGGTCGCTGGGAACCCACTCTACGGCACGCAGTGAATGGGCCTCTGGTTTTCATGCAGGACACTGTGGCAGAGCCTCCTTTCACGCATGGCGTGGGAGGATTGCAGGCTTTCTAAACTCTAAGAAAGCAAGAACTCTGAGAATTAGATGTAGGGTTAGGGTTATGGTTAGGGTTAAGGATGAAGTTTAGTGTTAGGGTGAGGGCTTAGGCTTAGGGATTACGGTTAGGGTTAAAGGTTACTCTTAGATTTAACGGTTACACTTTGGTTTAGGGTTGAGGTTTAAGGTTAGGGTTAAGATGAGGGGTTAGGGTTTGGTACAGGGTTAGGGTTAAGTGTTAGGTTTAGGGTTGAAGATTAGGATTAGGGTTAGGATTAAAGGTTAGCGTGAGAGTTAACGCTTAGGGTTAAGGTTAAGAGTTAGGGTTTAGGGTTAGGGTTAGGGTTAGGGTTAGTTTTAGGCTTAGAGTTATGTGCGATGGTTTGTGTTAGAGGTTAGGGTTAGGTTTACTGTTCACGGTTAGGGTTACGTTTAGGGGTTAGCATTAGGGTTAGGGTTAGGGTTAGGGTTAAGGGATAGGATTAGGGTTAAGTGTTGGGCTTAGGGTTAGGGTTTAGTGTTAGGGTTATCATTAAGGATTAGGGTTAGGGTCAGGGTTAAATGCTTGGGTGCGGGTAATGGTTAGGGTCAGGGTTAAGGTTCACGGATAGGGTTAGTGTTAAGGGTTACGGGAAGGTTTAGGGTTCAGGGTTAGCGTTAGCATTAGGGCTTAAGGTTAGGATTAGGCGGGAGGTTAGATTTAGGGTTAGAACTAGGCGTTAGGGTAAGGGCTAGCGTTAGGGTTAAGAGATAGGGTTAGGTTTAATGCTTAGGATTAGGGTTAGGGTTTGGGGTTAAAGTAAGTGTAGGGGTTAGGTTTAAGGATCAAAGGTTAGGGTTATTTTTAGCTGGAGTGTTAGGGTTAGGGAAAAGGGATCCCATTAGCATTAAGGGTCCTCCTTACTGTAGGGTTAAGGGTTAGGCTTAGAGTTAAAGGTTAAGGTTAGGGTCAGTGTTAAGAATTAGGGTGAGGGTTAACGGTTAGGGTAAAGGTTAAGCGTTAGGGTTGGGGATTAGCGATTAGGGTTTTTGGTTAGTGTTAGGGTTAGAGGTTAGGAGTTCGTGTTTTATGAAGGGGTATGGTTAGAATTAGGATTGGGGTTAGAGTTAGGGTTAGGTATAGGGGTTAGGTTTAGGGGTTAGTTTTAGGGTGAAAGGATAGGATTAGGGTTATGGGTTGGGCTTAGGTTTAGGGTTAAAGTTTACTGCTAGGGTTAGGGATAGGGTTCAGGGTTAGCTTTAGGGGTTCTGGTTAGGATTAGGTGTTAGGTTAGTGTCAGGGTTAGGTCTAATCGTGAGGGTAAGGTTTAGGGTTAGCTTTAAGACCTAGGGTTAGGTTTAATCGTTAGGATTAGGATTAGGGTTAAGGGTTAGGGTAAGGCTTAGGGGTTTGGGTGAAGGGTTAGGGTTTTTGTTAGGCATAGCGTTGGGGTTAGAAGTAAGGGTTACTGTCAGTGTTAGGGTTGTAGGTAGGGTTCCGGTTAGGGTTAGCGGTTTAGAATTAGGGTTAGGGATTAGGTGTTCCAGTGATGACTAGGAGATAGGGTTAGAATTATGGGATAGGGGTTGTTCTCAGGAAATGGGTTATGCATTAACGTTAGGATAAGAGGTTAAAGTTAGGCGCACGGTGAGGTTTACGTGTTAAGGGGAGAAATAGGAACAGGGTTGGGTGTTATGTTCAGGGTTAGGGTTATCTGTTAAAGGTATTGCTTATGCTTAGCGCACGGGCCCTGTCTGCATTAGGCGGGCAGGGGGAGTTTAGGGGGCTGGGATTGTACCCGGGAACCCACTCTATCATACTCTGGGTATGGGCCCGTGGGTTTCATGCAGGACACAGTGGTAGAGCCTCCTTTCACGCATGGCATGGGCGGATTGCAGGCTTTCTAAACTCTAAGAAAGCAAGAAGTCTGAGAATTAGATTTAGGGTTAGGATTATGGTTAGGGTTAAGGATGAAGTTTAGTGTTAGGGTGAGGGCTTAAGGTTAGGGATTAGGGTTAGGGTTAAAGGTTACTCTTAGGTTTAACGGTTACAGTTCGGTTTAGGGTTGAGGTTTACGGTTAGGGTTAAGATGAGGGGTTAGGGTTTGGTAGACGTTTAGGGTTAAGTGTTAGGTTTAGGGTTGAAGATTAGGATTAGGGTTAGGATTAAAGGTTAGCGTGAGAGTTAACGCTTAGGGTTAAGGTTAAGAGTTAGGGTTTACGGTTAGGCTTAGGGTTAGATTTAGGGTTAGAGTTATGTGCTATGGTGTGTGTTAGGGGTTAGGGTTAGGTTTACTGTTCACGGTTAGGGTTGGGTTTAGGGGTTAGCATTAGGGTTAGGGATTATGTTTAGGGTAAGGGTCTAGAGTTAATGTTGGGCTTTAGGCTCGGGGCTTAGTTTCAGGGTCAGGGGTTAGCGTTGGTGGTAGGGCTTAGATTTAGCGGTTAGTTTAAGGGCACAGGACCTGGTTAATCTACGGTGAGAGGAGTGCGGTCTGAGTCACCACGAAAGCACAACATCAATCCCTGGGCCTTGGGACAGGACCTCCATGCAGGACTCAGGCGGAGCCTCATCTGACACATGGCATGGCTGTATTGTAGGCTTGCTTCACTCTGGGAATGGAAGTAGTGTGAGAATTAGGGTTGGGGTTGGGGTTAGGGTTTTTCGTGTTAGGGGTTAGGTTTCGAGTCAGGGTTAGGTGCTAGGGATTAGTGGTTAGGGTTAGAGTTAGTGTTAGGGGTAAGGTGTTAAGTCTGGGTTAGGGGGCCAGGGTAAGGTTTAGGGTTGGAGTTAGCGTTAGGTTTAGGGGTTAGGGTTAAGGGATAGGGTTAGGATTCAGGGTGAGGGTTAGAGGGTTAACAGTTGGGGTTAGGCTTAGGGGTTAGGGATAGTGTTAGGGTTAAGGGTTAGGAGCTTGGTTCAGGTTTAAGGTTAGCATTAGGGGTTGGGGTTAGTGTTAACTGTAGGTCAGTGTTGGGGTTAGATCTCTAGGCATTAGGGTAAAGGTTAGGGTTAGGGTTAAGAGTTAGGGTTCTGTTTAATGGTTAGGATTGGGAATAGGTTAAGGGTTAGGGTTAAGGTTGGGGTTATGACGAAGGATCAACGGTTAGGGTTACTTTTAGGCGTAGGGTTAGGGTAAGGGGTTAGGGTTAGTGTTAGTGTTGTTGGTCGGGTTAAGGTTAGGGTGGGCGCTTCAGAATTAGGGATTAGGTGTTACGGTTATAGCTAGGAGGTAGGGTTATAATGACGGTATAGGGCTTGTTCTCAGGGTGTCATGCATTAACGTTAAGATATCGGGTTAAATTTAGGGTTATGGTGAGGTTTACCTGTTAAGGTGAGCAGTAGGATCAGGGTTAGGTGTTATGTTGTGGGTTAGGCTTATGGGTGAGGGGTAGGGTTTATGCTTAGGGCACGGGCCCTGTATGCTCTAGGAGGCAAAGTTAGGTGTCTGGGATGGTCGCTGGGAAACCACTCCACCGCACGCAGTGTATGGGCCTCTGAGTTTCATGCAGGACACTGTGGCAGAGCCTCCTTTCACGCATGGCATGGGAGGATTGCAGGCTTTCTAAACTCTAAGAAAGCAAGAAGTCTGAGAATTAGATTTAGGGTTAGGGTTATGGTTAGGGTTAAGGATGAAGTTTAGTGTTAGGGTGAGGGCTTAGGCTTAGGGATTACGGTTAGGGTTAAAGGTTACTCTTAGATTTAACGGTTACACTTTGGTTTAGTGTTGAGGTTTAATGTTAGGGTTAAGATGAGGGGTTAGGGTTTGGTACAGGGTTAGGGTTAAGTGTTAGGTTTAGGGTTGAAGATTAGGATTAGGGTTAGGATTAAAGGTTAGCGTGAGAGTTAACGCTTAGGGTTAAGGTTAAGAGTTAGGGTTTAGGGTTAGGGTTAGGGTTAGGGTTAGTTTTAGGGTTAGAGTTATGTGCTATGGTTTGTGTTAAAGGTTAGGGTTAGGTTTACTGGTGACGGTAAGGGTTACGTTTAGGGGTTAGCATTAGGGTTAGGGTTAGGGTTAAGGGATAGGATTGGGGTTAAGTGTTGGGCTTAGGGTTAGGGTTTAGTGTTAGGGTTATCATTAAGGATTAGGGGTAGGGTCAGGGATAAATGCTTGGGTGCGGGTAATGGTTAGGGTCAGGGTTAAGGTTCACGGATAGGGTTAGTGTTAAGGGTTACGGGTAGGTTTAGGGTTCAGGGTTAGAGTTAGCATTAGGGCTTAAGGTTAGGATTAGGCGGTAGGTTTGATTTAGGGTTAGATCTAGGCGTTAGGGTAAGGGCTAGCATTAGGGTTAAGAGATAGGGTTAGGTTTAATGCTTAGGATTAGGGTTAGGGTTTGAAGTTAAAGTAAGTGTTAGGGGATAGGTTTAAGGATCAAAGGTTAGGGTTATATTTAGCTGTAGTGTTAGGGTTAGGGATAAGGGATCCCATTAGCATTGAGGGTCTTCCTTACTGTAGGGTTAAGGGTTAGGCTTAGAGTTAAAGGTTAATTTTAGTGTCAGTGTTAAGATTTAGGGTGAGGGTTAACGGTTAGGGTAAAGGTTAAGCATTAGGGTTAGGGATTAGTGATTAGGGTTTTTGGTTAGTGTTAGGGTTAGCGGTTAGGAGTTAGTGCTTTATGAAGGGGTATGGTTAGAGTTAGGATTGGGGTTAGAATTAGGGTGAGGTATAGGGGTTAGGTTTAGGGGTTAGTTTTAGGGTAAAAGGATAGGATTAGGGTTACGGGTTGGGCTTAGGTTAAGGGTTAAAGTTTACTGCTAGGGTTAGGGATAGGGTTCAGGGTTAGCTTTAGGGGTTCTGGTTAGGGTTAGGTGTTAGGTTAGTGTCAGGGTTAGGTCCAGTCGTGAGGGTAAGGTTTAGGGTTAGCTTTAAGAGCTAGGGTTAGGTTTAATGGTTAGGATTAGGATTAGGGTTAAAGGTTAGGGTAAGGCTTAGGGGTAATGGTGAAGGGTTAGGGTCAAGGGTTAGGGTTTTTGTTAGGCATAGCTTTGGGGTTAGAAGTAAGGTTTACTGTCAGTGTTAATGTTGTAGGTTGGGTTACAGTTAGATTTAGCGGTTTAGAATTAGGGTTAGGGATTAGGTGTCACAGTGATGACTAGGAGATAGGGTTAGTATTGTGGGATAGGGGTTGTTCTCAGGAAATGGGTTATGCATTTACGTTAGGATAAGAGGTTAAAGTTAGGCGCACGGTGAGGTTTACGTGTTAAGGGGAGAAATAGGAACAGGGTTGGGTGTTATGTTCAGGGTTAGGGTTATCTGTTGAAGGTATTGTTTATGCTTAGCGCACGGGCCCTGTCTGCATTAGGCGGGTGGGGGGAGTTTAGGGGGCTGGGATTGTACCCGGGAACCCACTCTATCATACTCTGGGTATGGGCCCGTGGGTTTCATGCAGGACACAGTGGTAGAGCCTCCTTTCACGCATGGCATGGGAGGATTGCAGGCTTTCTAAACTCTAAGAAAGCAAGAAGTCTGAGAATTAGATTTAGGGTTAGGATTATGTTTAGGGTTAAGGATGAAGTTTAGTGTTAGGGTGAGGGTTTAGGGTTAGGGATTAGGGTTAGGGTTAAAGGTTACTCTTAGGTTTAACGGTTACACTTTGGTTTCGGGTTGAGGTTTACGGTTAGGGTTAAGATGAAGGGTTAGGGTTTCGTACAGGTTTAGGGTTAAGTGTTAGGTTTAGGGTTGAAGATTAGGATTAGGGTTAGGATTAAAGGTTAGCGTGAGAGTTAACGCTTAGGGTTAAGGTTAAGTGTTAGGGTTTAGGGTTAGGGCTAGGGTTAGTTTTAGGGTTAGAGTTATGTGCTGTGGTTTGTGTTAGAGGTTAGGGTTAGGTTTACTTGTGACGGTTAGGGTTACGTTTAGGGGTTAGGGTTAGGGTTAGGGTTAAGGGATAGGATTAGGGTTAAGTGTTGGGCTTAGGGTTAGGGTTTAGTGTTAGGGTTATCATTAAGGATTAGGGGTAGGGTCAGGGTTAAATGCTTCGGTGCGGGTAATGGTTAGGGTCAGGGTTAAGGTTCACAGATAGGGTTAGTGTTAAGGGTTACGGATAGGTTTAGGGTTCAGGGTTAGAGTTAGCATTAGGGCTTAAGGTTAGGATTAGGCGGTAGGTTAGATTTAGGGTTAGATCTAGGCGTTAGGGTAAGGGCTAGCGTTAGGGTTAAGAGATAGGGTTAGGTTTAATGCTTAGGATTAGGGTTAGGCTTTGGGGTTAAAGTAAGTGTTAGGGGTTAGGTTTAAGGATCAAAGGTTAGGGTTATTTTTAGCTGGAGTGTTAGGGTTAGGGATAAGGGATCCCATTAGCATTAAGGGTCTTCCTTACTGTAGGGTTAAGGGTTAGGCTTAGAGTTAAAGGTGAAGGTTAGGGTTAGTGTTAAGATTTAGGATGAGGGTTAACGGTTAGGGTAAAGGTTAAGCGTTAAGGTTAGGGATTAGTGATTAGGGTTTTT
The DNA here is from genome assembly GCF_041146395.1 of Eulemur rufifrons. Taxonomy (NCBI): domain Eukaryota; kingdom Metazoa; phylum Chordata; class Mammalia; order Primates; family Lemuridae; genus Eulemur; species Eulemur rufifrons. Next base: position 651,955 of record NW_027182814.1, on the reverse strand, counting down.
GGTTAGTGTTAGGGTTAGCGGTTAGGAGTTAGTGTTTTATGAAGGGGTATGGTTAGAATTAGGACTGGGGTTAGAGTTAGGGTGAGGTATAGGGGTTAGGTTTAGGGGTTAGTTTTAGGGTAAAAGGATAGGATTAGGGTTACGGGTTGGGCTTAGGTTAAGGGTTAAAGTTGACTGCTAGGGTTAGGGATAGGGTTCAGGGTTAGCTTTAGGGGTTCTGGTTAGGGTTAGGTGTTAGGTTAGTGTCAGGGTTAGGTCTAGTCGTGAGGGTAAGGTTTAGGCTTAGCTTTAAGAGCTAGGGTTAGGTTTAATGGTTAGGATTAGGATTAGGGTTAAGGGTTAGCATAAGGCTTAGGGGTTTGGGTGAAGGGTTAGGGTTTTTGTTAGGCATAGCGTTGGGGTTAGAAGTAAGGGTTACTGTCAGTGTTAGGGTTGTAGGTAGGGTTCCGGTTAGGGTTAGTGGTTTAGAATTAGTGTTAGGGATTAGGTGTTCCAGTGATGACTAGGAGATAGGGTTAGAATTATGGGATAGGGGTTGTTCTCAGGGAATGGGTTATGCATTAACGTTAGGATAATAGGTTAAAGTTAGGATCATGGTGAGGTTTACGTGTTAAGGGGAGAAATAGGAACAGGGTTGGGTGTTATGTTCAGGGTTAGGGTTATCTGTTAAAGGTACTGTTTATGCTTAGCGCACGGGCCCTGTCTGCATTAGGCGGGCGGGGGGAGTTTAGGGGGCTGGGATTGTACCCGTGAACCCACTCTATCATACTCTGGGTATGGGCCCGTGGGTTTCATGCAGGACACAGTGGTAGAGCCTCCTTTCACGCATGGCATGGGCGGATTGCAGGCTTTCTAAACTCTAAGAAAGCAAGAAGTCTGAGAATTAGATTTAGGGTTAGGATTATGGTTAGGGTTAAGGATGAAGTTTAGTGTTAGGGTGAGGGCTTAAGGTTAGGGATTAGGGTTAGGGTTAAAGGTTACTCTTAGGTTTAACGGTTACAGTTCGGTTTAGGGTTGAGGTTTACGGTTAGGGTTAAGATGAGGGGTTAGGGTTTGGTAGACGTTTAGGGTTAAGTGTTAGGTTTAGGGTTGAAGATTAGGATTAGGGTTAGGATTAAAGGTTAGCGTGAGAGTTAACGCTTAGGGTTAAGGTTAAGAGTTAGGGTTTACGGTTAGGCTTAGGGTTAGATTTAGGGTTAGAGTTATGTGCTATGGTGTGTGTTAGGGGTTAGGGTTAGGTTTACTGTTCACGGTTAGGGTTGGGTTTAGGGGTTAGCATTAGGGTTAGGGATTATGTTTAGGGTAAGGTTCTAGAGTTAATGTTGGGCTTTAGGCTCGGGGCTTAGTTTCAGGGTCAGGGGTTAGCGTTGGTGGTAGGGCTTAGCTTTAGCGGTTAGTTTAAGGGCACAGGACCTGGTTAATCTACAGTGAGAGGGGTGCGGTCGGAGTCACCACGAAAGCACAACATCAATCCCTGGGCCTTGGGACAGGACCTCCATGCAGGACTCAGGCGGAGCCTCATCTGACACATGGCATGGCTGTATTGTAGGCTTGCTTCACTCTGGGAATGGAAGTAGTGTGAGAATTAGGGTTGGGGTTGGGGTTAGGGTTTTTCGTGTTAGGGGTTAGGTTTCGAGTCAGGGTTAGGTGCTAGGGATTAGTGGTTAGGGTTAGAGTTAGTGTTAGGGGTAAGGTGTTAAGTCTGGGTTAGGGGGCCAGGGTAAGGTTTAGGGTTGGAGTTAGCATTAGGTTTAGGGGTTAGGGTTAAGGGATAGGGTTAGGATTCAGGGTGAGGGTTAGAGGGTTAACAGTTGGGGTTAGGCTTAGGGGTTAGGGATAGTGTTAGGGTTAAGGGTTAGGAGCTTGGTTCAGGTTTAAGGTTAGCATTAGGGGTTGGGGTTAGTGTTAACTGTAGGTCAGTGTTGGGGTTAGATCTCTAGGCATTAGGGTAAAGGTTAGGGTTAGGGTTAAGAGTTAGGGTTCTGTTTAATGGTTAGGATTGGGAATAGGGTTAAGGGTTAGGGTTAAGGTTGGGGTTATGACGAAGGATCAACGGTTAGGGTTACTTTTAGGCGTAGGGTTAGGGTAAGGGGTTAGGGTTAGTGTTAGTGTTGTTGGTCGGGTTAAGGTTAGGGTTGGCGCTTCAGAATTAGGGATTAGGTGTTACGGTTATAGCTAGGAGGTAGGGTTATAATGACGGTATAGGGCTTGTTCTCAGGGTGTCATGCATTAACGTTAAGATATCGGGTTAAAGTTAGGGTTATTGTGAGGTTTACCTGTTAAGGTGAGCAGTAGGATCAGGGTTAGGTGTTATGTTGTGGGTTAGGCTTATGGGTGAGGGGTAGGGTTTATGCTTAGGGCACGGGCCCTGTATGCCCTAGGAGGCAAAGTTAGGTGTCTGTGATGGTCGCTGGGAACCCACTCTACGGCACGCAGTGTATGGGCCTCTGGGTTTCATGCAGGACACTGTGGCAGAGCCTCCTTTCACGCATGGCGTGGGAGGATTGCAGGCTTTCTAAACTCTAAGAAAGCAAGAACTCTGAGAATTAGATGTAGGGTTAGGGTTATGGTTAGGGTTAAGGATGAAGTTTAGTGTTAGGGTGAGGGCTTAGGCTTAGGGATTACGGTTAGGGTTAAAGGTTACTCTTAGATTTAACGGTTACACTTTGGTTTAGGGTTGAGGTTTAATGTTAGGGTTAAGATGAGGGGTTAGGGTTTGGTACAGGGTTAGGGTTAAGTGTTAGGTTTAGGGTTGAAGATTAGGATTAGGGTTAGGATTAAAGGTTAGCGTGAGAGTTAACGCTTAGGGTTAAGGTTAAGAGTTAGGGTTTAGGGTTAGGGTTAGGGTTAGGGTTAGTTTTAGGCTTAGAGTTATGTGCGATGGTTTGTGTTAGAGGTTAGGGTTAGGTTTACTGTTCACGGTTAGGGTTACGTTTAGGGGTTAGCATTAGGGTTAGGGTTAGGGTTAGGGTTAAGGGATAGGATTAGGGTTAAGTGTTGGGCTTAGGGTTAGGGTTTAGTGTTAGGGTTATCATTAAGGATTAGGGTTAGGGTCAGGGTTAAATGCTTGGGTGCGGGTAATGGTTAGGGTCAGGGTTAAGGTTCACGGATAGGGTTAGTGTTAAGGGTTACGGGAAGGTTTAGGGTTCAGGGTTAGCGTTAGCATTAGGGCTTAAGGTTAGGATTAGGCGGGAGGTTAGATTTAGGGTTAGAACTAGGCGTTAGGGTAAGGGCTAGCGTTAGGGTTAAGAGATAGGGTTAGGTTTAATGCTTAGGATTAGGGTTAGGGTTTGGGGTTAAAGTAAGTGTAGGGGTTAGGTTTAAGGATCAAATGTTAGGGTTATTTTTAGCTGTAGTGTTAGGGTTAGGGAAAAGGGATCCCATTAGCATTAAGGGTCTTCCTTACTGTAGGGTTAAGGGTTAGGCTTAGAGTTAAAGGTTAAGGTTAGGGTCAGTGTTAAGAATTAGGGTGAGGGTTAACGGTTAGGGTAAAGGTTAAGCGTTAGGATTGGGGATTAGCGATTAGGGTTTTTGGTTAGTGTTAGGGTTAGAGGTTAGGAGTTCGTGTTTTATGAAGGGGTATGGTTAGAATTAGGATTGGGGTTAGAGTTAGGGTTAGGTATAGGGGTTAGGTTTAGGGGTAAGTTTAGGGTGAAAGGATAGGATTAGGGTTATGGGTTGGGCTTAGGTTTAGGGTTAAAGTTTACTGCTAGGGTTAGGGATACGGTTCAGGGTTAGCTTTAGGGGTTCTGGTTAGGATTAGGTGTTAGGTTAGTGTCAGGGTTAGGTCTAGTCGTGAGGGTAAGGTTTAGGGTTAGCTTTAAGACCTAGGGTTAGGTTTAATCGTTAGGATTAGGATTAGGGTTAAGGGTTAGGGTAAGGCTTAGGGGTTTGGGTGAAGGGTTAGGGTTTTTGTTAGGCATAGCGTTGGGGTTAGAAGTAAGGGTTACTGTCAGTGTTAGGGTTGTAGGTAGGGTTCCGGTTAGGGTTAGCGGTTTAGAATTAGGGTTAGGGATTAGGTGTTCCAGTGATGACTAGGAGATAGGGTTAGAATTATGGGATAGGGGTTGTTCTCAGGGAATGGGTTATGCATTAACGTTAGGATAAGAGGTTAAAGTTAGGCTCACGGTGAGGTTTACGTGTTAAGGGGAGAAATAGGAACAGGGTTGGGTGTTATGTTCAGGGTTAGGGTTATCTGTTAAAGGTATTGCTTATGCTTAGCGCACGGGCCCTGTCTGCATTAGGTGGGCGGGGGGAGTTTAGGGGGCTGGGATTGTACCCGGGAACCCCCTCTATCATACTCTGGGTATGGGCCCGTGAGTTTCATGCAGGACACAGTGGTAGAGCCTCCTTTCACGCATGGCATGGGCGGATTGCAGGCTTTCTAAACTCTAAGAAAGCAAGAAGTCTGAGAATTAGATTTAGGGTTAGGATTATGGTTAGGATTAAGGATGAAGTTTAGTGTTAGGGTGAGGGCTTAAGGTTAGGGATTAGGGTTAGGTTTAAAGGTTACTCTTAGGTTTAACGGTTACACTTTGGTTTAGGGTTGAGGTTTACGGTTAGGGTTAAGATGAGGGGTTAGGGTTTGGTAGACGTTTAGGGTTAAGTGTTAGGTTTAGGGTTGAAGATTAGGATTAGGGTTAGGATTAAAGGTTAGCGTCAGAGTTAACGCTCAGGGTTTACTGTTAGGGTTAGGGTTAGTTTTAGGGTTAGAGTTATGTGCTATGGTTTGTGTTAGAGGTTAGGGTTAGGTTTACCGTTCACGGTTAGGGTTACGTTTAGGGTTTAGCATTAGGGTTAAGGTTAGGGTTAAGGGATAGGATTAGGGTTAAGTGTTAGGTTTAGGGTTGAAGATTAGGATTAGGGTTAGGATTAAAGGTTAGCATGAGATTTAACGCTTAGGGATGAGGTTTAGAGTTAGGGTTTACTGTTAGGGTTAGGGTTAGTTTTAGGGTTAGAGTTATGTGCTGTGGTTTGTGTTAGAGGTTAGGGTTAGGTTTACTGTTCACGGTTAGGGTTACGTTTAGGGTTTAGCATTAGGGTTAGGGATTAGTTTTAGGGTAAGGGTTTAGAGTTAGTGTTGGGCTTTAGGCTCGGGGCTTCGGTTCAGGGTCAGGGGTTAGGGTCGGTGGTACGGCGTAGCTTTAGCGGTGAGTTAAAGGGCACAACACCTGGTTAATCTAAGGTGAGAGGGGTGCGGTCGGAGTCACCACGAAAGCACAACATCATTCCCTGGGCCTTGGGACAGGACCTACATGCAGGACTCAGTCGGAGCCTCATCTCACACATGGCATGGCTGTATTGTAGGCTTCCTTCACTCTGGGAATGGAAGTAGTGTGAGAATTAGGGTTGGGGTTGGGGTTAAGGATTTCGAGTTAGGGGTTAGGTTTCGAGTCAGGGTTAGGTGCTAGGGATTAGTGGTTAGGGTTAGAGTTAGTGTTAGGGGTTAGGTGTTAAGTCTGGGTTAGGGGGCCAGGGTAAGTTTTAGGGTTGGAGTTAGCGTTAGGGTTAGGGGTTAGGGTTAAGGGAGAGGGTTAGGTATCAGGGTGAGGGTTAGAGGGTTAACAGTTGGGGTCAAGCTTAGGGGTTAGGGATAGTGTTAGAGTTAAGGGTTAGAAGTATGGTTCAGGTTTATGTTTAGCATTAGGGGTTGGGGTTAGTGTTAACTGTAGGTCAGTGTTGAGGTTAGATCTCTAGGCATTAGGGTAAAGGTTAGGGTTAGGGTTAAGTGTTAGGGTTCTGTTTAATGGTTAGGATTGGGAATAGGGTTAAGGGTTAGGGTTAAGGTTAGGGGTTATGACTAAGGATCAACCGTTAGGGTTACTTTTAGGCGTAGGTTTAGGGTAAGAGGTTAGGGTTAGTGTTAGTGTTGTTGGTCGGGTTAAGGTTAGGGTTGGCATTTCAGAATTAGGGATTAGGTGCTACGGTTATGGCTAGGAGTTAGGGTTATAATGACGGTATAGGGCTTGTTCTCAGGGTGTCATGCATTAACGTTAAGATATCGGGTTAAAGTTAGGGTTACGGTGAGGTTTACCTGTTAAGGTGAGCAGTAGGATCAGGGTTATGTGTTATGTTCTGGGTTAGGCTTATGGTTGAATGGAGGGTTTATGCTTAGGGCACGGGCCCTGTATGCCCTAGGAGGCAAAGTTAGGTGTCTGTGATGGTCGCTGGGAACCCACTCTATCGTACGCAGTGTATGGGCCTCTGGGTTTTAGGCAGGACACTGGCAGAGCGTCCTTTCACGCATGGCATGGGAGGATTGCAGGCTTTCTAAACTCTAAGAAAGCAAGAAGTCTGAGAATTAGATTTAGGGTTAGGATTATGGTTAGGGTTAAGGATGAAGTTTAGTGTTAGGGTGAGGGCTTAGGGTTAGGGATTAGAGTTAGGGTTAAAGGTTACTCTTAGATTTAACAGTTACACTTTGGTTTAGGGTTGAGGTTTACGGTTAGGGTAAAGATGAGGGGTTAGGGTTTGGTACAGGGTTAGGGTTAAGTGTTAGGTTTAGGGTTGAAGATTAGGATTAGGGTTAGGATTAAAGGTTAGCATGAGAGTTAACGCTTAGGGTTAAGGTTAAGAGTTAGCATTAGCGTTAGGGTTAGGGTTAGTTTTAGGGTTAGAGTTATGTGCCATGGTTTGTGTTAGAGGTTAGGATTAGGTTTACTGTTCATGGTTAGGGTTACGTTTAGGGGTAGCATTAGGGTTAGAGTTAGGGTTAGGGTTAAGGGATAGGATTAGGGTTAAGTGTTGAGCTTAGGGTTAGGGTTTAGTGTTAGGGTTATCCTTAAGGATTAGGGTTAGGGTCAGGGTTAAATGTTTGGGTGCGTGTAATGGTTAGGGTCTGGGTTAAGGTTTATAGATAGGGTTAGTGTTAAGGGTTACGGGTAGGTTTAGGGTTCAGGGTTTAGAGTTAGCATTAGGGCTTAAGGTTAGGATTAGGTGGTAGGTTAGATTTAGGGTTAGATCTAGGCGTTAGAGTAAGGGTTAAGAGATAGGGTTAGGTTTAATGCTTAGGATTAGGGTTAGGGTTTGGGGTTAAGTGTGAGGGGTTAGGTTTAAGGATCAAAGGTTAGGGTTATTTTTAGCTGTAGTGTTAGGTTTAGGGATAAGGGATAAGATTGGCGTAAGGGTTTTTCTTACTGTTAGGGTTAAGGGTCAGGCTTAGATTAAAGGTTAAGGTTAGGGTCAGTGTTAAGGGTTAGGGTGAGGGTTAACGGTTAGGGTGAAGGTTAAGCGTTAGGGTTAGGGATTAGCGATTAGGGTTTTTGGTAAGTGTTAGGGTTAGGAGTTCGTGTTTTATGAAGGGGTATGGTTAGAATTAGGATTGGGGTTAGTGTTAAGGTTAGGTTTTGGGGTTAGGGTTAGGGTAAAAGGATAGGATTAGGGTTAAGGGTTGGGATCAGGTTTAGGGGTAAAGTTTAGTGTTCTGGTTAATGTTTAGTGTTATGGTCCAGTTTAAGTGTTAGGGTGAGGGTTAACGGTTAGGATTAGGCTTAGAGGTTGGGGATATAGTGAGGGTTCAGTGTTAGGGTTAGGTTTAGGGTTCAGGGTTAGGGTTAGCTTTAGGGGTTATGGTTAGGGTTAGGTGTTAGGTTAGTGTCAGGTTTCGGTCTAGTCGTGAGGGTAAGGTTTAGGGTTTGCTTTAAGCGCTAGGGTTAGGTTTAATGTTTAGGATTAGGATTAGGGTTAAGGGTTAGGGTAAGGCTTAGGGGTTAGGGTGAAGGGTTAGGGTTTTTGTTAGGCATAGAGTTGGGGTTAGAAGTAAGGGTTACTGTCAGTGTTAGGGTTGTAGGTAGGGTTACGGTTAGGGTTAGCAGTTTAGAATTAGGGTTAGGGATTAGGTGTTACAGTTATGACTAGGAGATAGGGTTAGAATTATGGGATAGGGGTTGTTCTCAGGGAATGGGTTATGCATTAACGTTAGGATAAGAGGTTAAAGTTAGGCTCACGGTGCGGTTTACGTGTTAAGGGGAGAAATAGGAACAGGGTTGGGTGTTATGTTCAGGGTTAGGGTTATCTGTTAAAGGTATTGTTTATGCTTAGCGCACGGGCCCTGTCTGCATTAGGCGGGCGGGGGGAGTTTAGGGGGCTGGGATTGTACCCGGGAACCCACTCTATCATACTCTGGGTATGGGCCCGTGGGTTTCATGCAGGACACAGTGGTAGAGCCTCCTTTCACGCATGGCATGGGAGGATTGCAGGCTTTCTAAACTCTAAGAAAGGAAGAAGTCTTATAATTTGATTTTAGGGTTAGGTTTATGGATAGGGTTAAGGATAAATTTTAGTGTTAGTGTGAGGGCTTAGGGTTAGGCATTAGGGTTAGGGTTAAAGGTTACTCTTAGATTTAACGGTTACACTTTGGTTTAGGGTTGAGGTTTACGGTTAGGGTTAAGATGAGGGGTTAGAGTGTGGTACAGGGTTAGGGTTAAGTGTTAGGTTTAGGGTTGAAGATTAGGATTAGGGTTAGGATTAAAGGTTAGCATGAGAGTGAACGCTTAGTGTTAAGGTTAAGAGTTAGGGTTTAGGGCCGGGCGCGGTGGCTCACGCCTGTAATCCTACCACTCTGGGAGGCCGAGGTGGGTGGATCGTTTGAGCTCAGGAGTTCAAGACCAGCCTGAGCAAGAGCGAGACCCCATCTGTACTAAAAATAGAAAGAAATTATATGGACAGCTAAAAATATATATAGAAAAAAATTAGCCGGGCATGGTGGCGCATGCCTGTAGTCCCAGCTGCTCGGGAGGCTGAGACAGGAGGATTCCTTGAGCTCAGGAGTCTGAGGTTGCTGTGAGCTAGGCTGATGCCACGGCACTCACTCTATCTTGGGCAACAGAGTGAGACTCTCTCAAAAAAAAAAAAAAAAAAAAAAAGATTTAGGGTTTAGGGTTATGGTTAGGGTTAGGGTTAGTTTTAGGGTTAGAGTTATGTGCTATGGTTTATGTTAGAGGTTAGGGTTAGGTTTACTGTTCACGGTTAGGGTTGGGTTTAGGGGTTAGCATTAGGGTTAGGGATTAGGTTTAGGGTAAGGGTCTAGAGTTAATGTTGGGCTTTAGGCTCGGGGCTTAGGTTCAGGGTCAGGGGTTAGCGTTGGTGGTAGGGCTTAGCTTTAGTGGTCAGTTTAAGGGCACAGGACCTGGTTAATCTACGGTGAGAGGGGTGCGGTCGGAGTCACCACGAAAGCACAACATCATTCCCTGGGCCTAGGGACAGGACCTCCATGCAGGACTCAGGCGGAGCCTCATCTCACACATGGCATGGCTGTATTGTAGGCTTGCTTCACTCTGGGAATGGAAGTAGTGTGAGAATTAGGGTTGGGGTTGGGGTTAGGGTTTTTCGTGTTAGGGGTTAGGTTTCGAGTCAGGGTTAGGTGCTAGGGATTAGTGGTTAGGGTTAGAGTTAGTGTTAGGGGTAAGGTGTTAAGTCTGGGTTAGGGGGCCAGGGTAAGGTTTAGGGTTGGAGTTAGCGTTAGGTTTAGGGGTTAGGGTTAAGGGATAGGGTTAGGATTCAGGGTGAGGGTTAGAGGGTTAACAGTTGGGGTTAGGCTTAGGGGTAAGGGATAGTGTTAGGGTTAAGGGTTAGGAGCTTGGTTCAGGTTTAAGGTTAGCATTAGGGGTTGGGGTTAGTGTTAACTGTAGGTCAGTGTTGGGGTTAGATCTCTAGGCATTAGGGTAAAGGTTAGGGTTAGGGTTAAGAGTTAGGGTTCTGTTTAATGGTTAGGATTGGGAATAGGGTTAAGGGTTAGGGTTAAGGTTAGGGGTTATGATGAAGGATCAACGGTTAGGGTTACTTTTAGGCGTAGGGTTAGGGTAAGGGGTTAGGGTTAGTGTTAGTGTTGTTGGTCGGGTTAAGGTTAGGGTTCGCGTTTCAGAATTAGGGATTAGGTGTTACGGTTATAGCTAGGAGTTAGGGTTATAATGACGGTATAGGGCTTGTTCTCAAGGTGTCATGCATTAACGTTAAGATATGGGGTTAAAGTGAGGGTTATGTTGAGGTTTACCTGTTAAGGTGAGCAGTAGGATCAGGGTTAGGTGTTATGTTGTGGGTTAGGCTTATGGGTGAGGGGTAAGGTTTATGCTTAGGGCACGGGCCCTGTATGCTCTAGGAGGCAAAGTTAGGTGTCTGGGATGGTCGCTGGGAAACCACTCTACCGCACGCAGTGTATGGGCCTCTGGGTTTCATGCAGGACACTGTGGCAGAGCCTCCTTTCACGCATGGCGTGGGAGGATTGCAGGCTTTCTAAACTCTAAGAAAGCAAGAAGTCTGAGAATTAGATTTAGGGTTAGGGTTATGGTTAGGGTTAAGGATGAAGTTTAGTGTTAGGGTGAGGGCTTAGGGTTAGGGATTCGGGTTAGGGTTAAAAGTTACTCTTAGATTTAACGGTTACACTTTGGTTTAGGGTTGAGGTTTAAGGTTAGGGTTAAGATGAGGGGTTAGGGTTTGGTACAGGGTTAGGGTTAAGTGTTAGGTTTAGGGTTGAAGATTAGGATTAGGGTTAGGATTAAAGGTTAGCGTGAGAGTTAACGCTTAGGGTTAAGGTTAAGAGTTAGGGTTTAGGGTTAGGGTTAGGGTTAGGGTTAGTTTTAGGGTTAGAGTTATGTGCTATGGTTTGTGTTAGAGGTTAGGGTTAGGTTTACTGTTCACGGTTAGGGTTATGTTTAGGGGTTAGCATTAGGGTTAGGGTTAGGGTTAGGGTTAAGGAATAGGATTAGGGTTAAGTGTTGGGCTTAGGGTTAGGGTTTAGTGTTAGGGTTATCATAAGGGATTAGGGTTAGGGTCAGGGTTAAATGCTTGGGTGCGGGTAATGGTTAGGGTCAGGGTTAAGGTTTACGGATAGGGTTCGTGTTAAGGGTTACGGGTAGGTTTAGGGTTCAGGGTTAGCGTTGACATTAGGGCTTAAGGTTAGGATTAGGCGGGAGGTTAGATTTAGGGTTAGAACTAGGCGGTAGGGTAAGGGCTAGGGTTAGGTTTAAGAGATAGGGTTGGGTTTAATGCTTAGGATTAGGGTTAGGGTTTGGGGTTAAAGTAAGTGTTAGGGGTTAGGTTTAAGGGTCAAAGGTTAGGGTTATTTTTAGCTGTAGTGTTAGGGTTAGGGATAAGGGATACCATTAGCATTAAGGGTCTTCCTTACTGTAGGGTTAAGGGTTAGGCTTAGAGTTAAAGGTTAAGGTTAGGGTCAGTGTTAAGAATTAGGGTGAGGGTTAACGGTTAGGGTAAAGGTTAAGCGTTAGGGTTAGGGATTAGCGATTAGGGTTTTTGGTTAGTGTTAGGGTTAGAGGTTAGGCATTCGTGTTTTATGAAGGGGTATGGTTAGAATTAGGATTGGGGTTAGAGTTAGGGTTAGGTATAGGGGTTAGGTTTAGGGGTTAGTTTTAGGGTAAAAGGATAGGGTTAGGGTTATGGGTTGGGCTTAGGTTTAGGGTTAAAGTTTACTGCTAGGGTTAGGGATAGGGTTCAGGGTTAGCTTTAGGGGTTCTCGTTAGGGTTAGGTGTTAGGTTAGTGTCAGGGTTAGGTCTAGTCGTGAGGGTAAGGTTTAGGGTTAGCTTTAAGAACTAGGGTTAGGTTTAATGGTTAGGATTAGGATTAGGGTTAAGGGTTAGCGTAAGGCTTAGGGGTTTGGGTGAAGGGTTAGGGTTTTTGTTAGGCATAGCGTTGGGGTTAGAAGTAAGGGTTACTGTCAGTGTTAGGGTTGTAGGTAGGGTTCCGGTTAGGGTTAGCGGTTTAGAATTAGGGTTAGGGATTAGGTGTTCCAGTGATGACTAGGAGATAGGGTTAGAATTATGGGATAGGGGTTGTTCTCAGGGAATGGGTTATGCATTAACGTTAGGATAAGAGGTTAAAGTTAGGCTCATGGTGAGGTTTACGTGTTAAGGGGAGAAATAGGAACAGGGTTGGGTGTTATGTTCAGGGTTAGGGTTATCTGTTAAAGGTATTCTTTATGCTTAGCACACGGGCCCTGTCTGCATTAGGCGGGCGGGGGGAGTTTAGGGGCTGGGATTGTACCCGGGAACCCACTCTATCATACTCTGGGTATGGGCCTGTAGGTTTCATGCAGGACACAGTGGTAGAGCCTCCTTTCACGCATGGCATGGGAGGATTGCAGGCTTTCTAAACTCTAAGAAAGCAAGAAGTCTGAGAATTAGATTTAGGGTTAGGATTATGGTTAGGATTAAGGATGAAGTTTAGTGTTAGTGTGAGGGCTTAAGGTTAGGGATTAGGGTTAGGGTTAAAGGTTACTCTTAGATTTAACGGTTACACTTTGGTTTAGGGTTGAGGTTTACGGTTAGGGTTAAGATGAGGGGTTAGGGTTTGGTAGACGTTTAGGGTTAAGTGTTAGGTTTAGGGTTGAAGATTAGGATTAGGGTTAGGATTAAAGGTTAGCGTCAGAGTTAACGCTCAGGGTTTACTGTTAGGGTTAGGGTTAGTTTTAGGGTTAGAGTTATGTGCTATGGTTTGTGTTAGAGGTTAGGGTTAGGTTTCCCGTTCACGGTTAGGGTTACGTTTAGGGTTTAGCATTAGGGTTAAGGTTAGGGTTAAGGGATAGGATTAGGGTTAAGTGTTAGGTTTAGGGTTGAATATTAGGATTAGGGTTAGGATTAAAGGTTAGCATGAGATTTAACGCTTAGGGATAAGGTTTAGAGTTAGGGTTTACTGTTAGGGTTAGGGTTAGTTTTAGGGTTAGAGTTATGTGCTGTGGTTTGTGTTAGAGGTTAGGGTTAGGTTTACTGTTCACGGTTAGGGTTACGTTTAGGGTTTAGCATTAGGGTTAGGGATTAGTTTTAGGGTAAGGGTTTAGAGTTAGTGTTGGGCTTTAGGCTCGGGGCTTCGGTTCAGGGTCAGGGGTTAGGGTCGGTGGTACGGCGTAGCTTTAGCGGTGAGTTAAAGGGCACAACACCTGGTTAATCTAAGGTGAGAGGGGTGCGGTCGGAGTCATCACGAAAGCACAACATCATTCCCTGGGCCTTGGGACAGGACCTACATGCAGGACTCAGGCGGAGCCTCATCTCACACATGGCATGGCTGTATTGTAGGCTTCCTTCACTCTGGGAATGGAAGTAGTGTGAGAATTAGGGTTGGGGTTGGGGTTAAGGATTTCGAGTTAGGGGTTAGGTTTCGAGTCAGGGTTAGGTGCTAGGGATTAGTGGTTAGGGTTAGAGTTAGTGTTAGGGGTTAGGTGTTAAGTCTGGGTTAGGGGGCCAGGGTAAGTTTTAGGGTTGGAGTTAGCGTTAGGGTTAGGGGTTAGGGTTAAGGGAGAGGGTTAGGTATCAGGGTGAGGGTTAGAGGGTTAACAGTTGGGGTCAAGCTTAGGGGTTAGGGATAGTGTTAGAGTTAAGGGTTAGAAGTATGGTTCAGGTTTATGTTTAGCATTAGGGGTTGGGGTTAGTGTTAACTGTAGGTCAGTGTTGAGGTTAGATCTCTAGGCATTAGGGTAAAGGTTAGGGTTAGGGTTAAGTGTTAGGGTTCTGTTTAATGGTTAGGATTGGGAATAGGGTTAAGGATTAGGGTTAAGGTTAGGGGTTATGACTAAGGATCAACCGTTAGGGTTACTTTTAGGCGTAGGTTTAGGGTAAGAGGTTAGGGTTAGTGTTAGTGTTGTTGGTCGGGTTAAGGTTAGGGTTGGCATTTCAGAATTAGGGATTAGGTGCTACGGTTATGGCTAGGAGTTAGGGTTATAATGACGGTATAGGGCTTGTTCTCAGGGTGTCATGCATTAACGTTAAGATATCGGGTTAAAGTTAGGGTTACGGTGAGGTTTACCTGTTAAGGTGAGCAGTAGGATCAGGGTTATGTGTTATGTTCTGGGTTAGGCTTATGGTTGAATGGAGGGTTTATGCTTAGGGCACGGGCCCTGTATGCCCTAGGAGGCAAAGTTAGGTGTCTGTGATGGTCGCTGGGAACCCACTCTATCGTACGCAGTGTATGGGCCTCTGGGTTTTAGGCAGGACACTGGCAGAGCGTCCTTTCACGCATGGCATGGGAGGATTGCAGGCTTTCTAAACTCTAAGAAAGCAAGAAGTCTGAGAATTAGATTTAGGGTTAGGATTATGGTTAGGGTTAAGGATGAAGTTTAGTGTTAGGGTGAGGGCTTAGGGTTAGGGATTAGAGTTAGGGTTAAAGGTTACTCTTAGATTTAACAGTTACACTTTGGTTTAGGGTTGAGGTTTACGGTTAGGGTAAAGATGAGGGGTTAGGGTTTGGTACAGGGTTAGGGTTAAGTGTTAGGTTTAGGGTTGAAGATTAGGATTAGGGTTAGGATTAAAGGTTAGCATGAGAGTTAACGCTTAGGGTTAAGGTTAAGAGTTAGCATTAGCGTTAGGGTTAGGGTTAGTTTTAGGGTTAGAGTTATGTGCCATGGTTTGTGTTAGAGGTTAGGATTAGGTTTACTGTTCATGGTTAGGGTTACGTTTAGGGGTAGCATTAGGGTTAGAGTTAGGGTTAGGGTTAAGGGATAGGATTAGGGTTAAGTGTTGAGCTTAGGGTTAGGGTTTAGTGTTAGGGTTATCCTTAAGGATTAGGGTTAGGGTCAGGGTTAAATGTTTGGGTGCGTGTAATGGTTAGGGTCTGGGTTAAGGTTTATAGATAGGGTTAGTGTTAAGGGTTACGGGTAGGTTTAGGGTTCAGGGTTTAGAGTTAGCATTAGGGCTTAAGGTTAGGATTAGGTGGTAGGTTAGATTTAGGGTTAGATCTAGGCGTTAGAGTAAGGGTTAAGAGATAGGGTTAGGTTTAATGCTTAGGATTAGGGTTAGGGTTTGGGGTTAAGTGTGAGGGGTTAGGTTTAAGGATCAAAGGTTAGGGTTATTTTTAGCTGTAGTGTTAGGTTTAGGGATAAGGGATAAGATTGGCGTAAGGGTTTTTCTTACTGTTAGGGTTAAGGGTCAGGCTTAGATTAAAGGTTAAGGTTAGGGTCAGTGTTAAGGGTTAGGGTGAGGGTTAACGGTTAGGGTGAAGGTTAAGCGTTAGGGTTAGGGATTAGCGATTAGGGTTTTTGGTAAGTGTTAGGGTTAGGAGTTCGTGTTTTATGAAGGGGTATGGTTAGAATTAGGATTGGGGTTAGTGTTAAGGTTAGGTTTTGGGGTTAGGGTTAGGGTAAAAGGATAGGATTAGGGTTAAGGGTTGGGATCAGGTTTAGGGGTAAAGTTTAGTGTTCTGGTTAATGTTTAGTGTTATGGTCCAGTTTAAGTGTTAGGGTGAGGGTTAACGGTTAGGATTAGGCTTAGAGGTTGGGGATATAGTGAGGGTTCAGTGTTAGGGTTAGGTTTAGGGTTCAGGGTTAGGGTTAGCTTTAGGTGTTATGGTTAGGGTTAGGTGTTAGGTTAGTGTCAGGTTTCGGTCTAGTCGTGAGGGTAAGGTTTAGGGTTTGCTTTAAGCGCTAGGGTTAGGTTTAATGTTTAGGATTAGGATTAGGGTTAAGGGTTAGGGTAAGGCTTAGGGGTTAGGGTGAAGGGTTAGGGTTTTTGTTAGGCATAGAGTTGGGGTTAGAAGTAAGGGTTACAGTCAGTGTTAGGGTTGTAGGTAGGGTTACGGTTAGGGTTAGCAGTTTAGAATTAGGGTTAGGGATTAGGTGTTACAGTTATGACTAGGAGATAGGGTTAGAATTATGGGATAGGGGTTGTTCTCAGGGAATGGGTTATGCATTAACGTTAGGATAAGAGGTTAAAGTTAGGCTCACGGTGCGGTTTACGTGTTAAGGGGAGAAATAGGAACAGGGTTGGGTGTTATGTTCAGGGTTAGGGTTATCTGTTAAAGGTATTGTTTATGCTTAGCGCACGGGCCCTGTCTGCATTAGGCGGGCGGGGGGAGTTTAGGGGGCTGGGATTGTACCCGGGAACCCACTCTATCATACTCTGGGTATGGGCCCGTGGGTTTCATGCAGGACACAGTGGTAGAGCCTCCTTTCACGCATGGCATGGGAGGATTGCAGGCTTTCTAAACTCTAAGAAAGGAAGAAGTCTTATAATTTGATTTTAGGGTTAGGTTTATGGATAGGGTTAAGGATAAATTTTAGTGTTAGTGTGAGGGCTTAGGGTTAGGGATTAGGGTTAGGGTTAAAGGTTACTCTTAGATTTAACGGTTACACTTTGGTTTAGGGTTGAGGTTTACGGTTAGGGTTAAGATGAGGGGTTAGAGTGTGGTACAGGGTTAGGGTTAAGTGTTAGGTTTAGGGTTGAAGATTAGGATTAGGGTTAGGATTAAAGGTTAGCATGAGAGTGAACGCTTAGTGTTAAGGTTAAGAGTTAGGGTTTAGGGCCGGGCGCGGTGGCTCACGCCTGTAATCCTACCACTCTGGGAGGCCGAGGTGGGTGGATCGTTTGAGCTCAGGAGTTCAAGACCAGCCTGAGCAAGAGCGAGACCCCATCTGTACTAAAAATAGAAAGAAATTATATGGACAGCTAAAAATATATATAGAAAAAAATTAGCCGGGCATGGTGGCGCATGCCTGTAGTCCCAGCTGCTCGGGAGGCTGAGACAGGAGGATTCCTTGAGCTCAGGAGTCTGAGGTTGCTGTGAGCTAGGCTGATGCCACGGCACTCACTCTATCTTGGGCAACAGAGTGAGACTCTCTCAAAAAAAAAAAAAAAAAAAAAAAGATTTAGGGTTTAGGGTTATGGTTAGGGTTAGTGTTAGTTTTAGGGTTAGAGTTATGTGCTATGGTTTATGTTAGAGGTTAGGGTTAGGTTTACTGTTCACGGTTAGGGTTGGGTTTAGGGGTTAGCATTAGGGTTAGGGATTAGGTTTAGGGTAAGGGTCTAGAGTTAATGTTGGGCTTTAGGCTCGGGGCTTAGGTTCAGGGTCAGGGGTTAGCGTTGGTGGTAGGGCTTAGCTTTAGTGGTCAGTTTAAGGGCACAGGACCTGGTTAATCTACGGTGAGAGGGGTGCGGTCGGAGTCACCACGAAAGCACAACATCATTCCCTGGGCCTAGGGACAGGACCTCCATGCAGGACTCAGGCGGAGCCTCATCTCACACATGGCATGGCTGTATTGTAGGCTTGCTTGACTCTGGGAATGGAAGTAGTGTGAGAATTAGGGTTGGGGTTGGCGTTAGGGTTTTTCGTGTTAGGGGTTAGGTTTCGAGTCAGGGTTAGGTGCTAGGGATTAGTGGTTAGGGTTAGAGTTAGTGTTAGGGGTAAGGTGTTAAGTCTGGGTTAGGGGGCCAGGGTAAGGTTTAGGGTTGGAGTTAGCGTTAGGTTTAGGGGTTAGGGTTAAGGGATAGGGTTAGGATTCAGGGTGAGGGTTAGAGGGTTAACAGTTGGGGTTAGGCTTAGGGGTAAGGGATAGTGTTAGGGTTAAGGGTTAGGAGCTTGGTTCAGGTTTAAGGTTAGCATTAGGGGTTGGGGTTAGTGTTAACTGTAGGTCAGTGTTGGGGTTAGATCTCTAGGCATTAGGGTAAAGGTTAGGGTTAGGGTTAAGAGTTAGGGTTCTGTTTAATGGTTAGGATTGGGAATAGGGTTAAGGGTTAGGGTTAAGGTTAGGGGTTATGACTAAGGATCAACGGTTAGGGTTACTTTTAGGCGTAGGGTTAGGGTAAGGGGTTAGGGTTAGTGTTAGTGTTGTTGGTCGGGTTAAGGTTAGGGTTGGCGTTTCAGAATTAGGGATTAGGTGTTACGGTTATAGCTAGGAGGTAGGGTTATAATGACGGTATAGGGCTTGTTCTCAGGGTGTCATGCATTAACGTTAAGATATCGGGTTAAAGTTAGGGTTATGGTGAGGTTTACCTGTTAAGGTGAGCAGTAGGATCAGGGTTAGGTGTTATGTTGTGGGTTAGGCTTATGGGTGAGGGGTAGGGTTTATGCTTAGGGCACGGGCCCTGTATGCTCTAGGAGGCAAAGTTAGGTGTCTGTGATGGTCGCTGGGAACCCACTCTACCGCACGCAGTGTATGGGCCTCTGGGTTTCATGCAGGACACTGTGGCAGAGCCTCCTTTCACGCATGGCGTGGGAGGATTGCAGGCTTTCTAAACTCTAAGAAAGCAAGAAGTCTGAGAATTAGATTTAGGGTTAGGGTTATGGTTAGGGTTAAGGATGAAGTTTAGTGTTAGGGTGAGGGCTTAGGCTTAGGGATTATGGTTAGGGTTAAAGGTTACTCTTAGTTTTAACGGTTACACTTTGGTTTAGGGTTGAGGTTTAAGGTTAGGGTTAAGATGAGGGGTTAGGGTTTGGTACAGGGTTAGGGTTTAGTGTTAGGTTTAGGGTTGAAGATTAGGATTAGGGTTAGCATTAAAGGTTAGCGTGAGAGTTAACGCTTAGGGTTAAGGTTAAGAGTTAGGGTTTAGGGTTAGGGTTAGGGTTAGGGTTAGTTTTAGGGTTAGAGTTATGTGCTATGGTTTGTGTTAGAGGTTAGGGTTAGGTTTACTGTTCACGGTTAGGGTTACGTTTAGCGGTTAGCATTAGGGTTAGGGTTAGGGTTAGGGTTAAGGGATAGGATTAGGGTTAAGTGTTGGGCTTAGGGTTAGGGTTTAGTGTTAGGGTTATCATTAAGGATTAGGGTTAGGGTCAGGGTTAAATGCTTGGGTGCGGGTAATGGTTAGGGTCAGCGTTAAGGTTCACGGATAGGGTTACTGTTAAGGGTTACAGGTAGGTTTAGGCTTCAGGGTTAGCGTTAGCATTAAGGCTTAAGGTTAGGATTAGGCGGTAGATTAGATTTAGGGTTAGATCTAGGCGTTAGGGTAAGGGCTAGGGTTAGGGTTAAGAGATAGGGTTAGGTTTAATGCTTAGGATTAGGGTTAGGGTTTGGGGTTAAAGTAAGTGTTAGGGGTTAGGTTTAAGGTTGAAAGGTTAGGGTTATTTTTAGCTGTAGTGTTAGGGTTAGGGATAAGGGATCCGATTAGCATTAAGGGTCTTCCTTACTGTAGGGTTAAGGGTTAGGCTTAGAGTTAAAGGTTAAGGTTAGGGTCAGTGTTAAGAATTAGGGTGAGGGTTAACGGTTAGGGTAAAGGTTAAGCGTTAGGGTTAGGGATTAGTGATTAGGGTTTTTGGTTAGTGTTAGGGTTAGCGGTTAGGAGTTAGTGTTTTATGAAGGGGTATGGTTAGAATTAGGATTGGGATTAGAGTTAGGGTTAGGTATAGGGGTTAGGTTTAGGGGTTAGTTTTAGGGTAAAAGGATAGGATTAGGGTTATGGGTTGGGCTTAGGTTTAGGGTTAAAGTTTACTGCTAGGGTTAGGGATAGGGTTCAGGGTTAGCTTTAGGCGTTCTGGTTAGTGTTAGGTGTTAGGTTAGTGTCAGGGTTAGGTCTAGTCGTGAGGGTAAGGTTTAGGGTTAGCTTAAGAGCCAGGGTTAGGTTTAATGGTTAGGATTAGCATTACGGTTAAGGGTTCGGGTAATGCGTAGTGGTTAGGGTGAAGGGTGAAGGGTTAGGGCTTTTGTTAGGCATAGCGTTGGGGTTAGAACTAAGGGTTCCTGTCAGTGTTAGGGTTGTAGGCAGCGTTACGGTTAGGCTTAGCCGTTGAGAATTAGGGTTAGGGATTAGGTGTTACATTTATGACTAGGAGATAGGGTTAGAATTATTGGATAGGGGATGTTCTCAGGGAATGGTTTATGTATTAACGTTACGATAAGAGGTTAAAATTAGGCTCACGGTGAGGTTTACGTGTTAAGGGGAGAAATAGGAACAGGGTTAGGTGCTATGTTCAGGGTTAGGGTTATCTGTTAAAGGTATTGTTTATGCTTAGTGCACGGGCCCTGTCTGCATGAAGCTGGGGGGAGGTTAGGGGGCTGCCATTGTCACGGGGAACCCGCTGTATCGGACTCTGGGTATGGACCCGTGGTTTTCATGCAGGACACAGTGGTAGAGCCTCCTTTCCCACATGGCATGGGAGGATTGCACGCTTTCTAAACTCTAAGAAAGCAAGAAGTCTGAGAATTAGATTTAGGGTTAGGATTATGGTTAGGGTTCAGGATGAAGTGTAGTGTTATGGTGACGGGATAAGGTTACAGATTAGGGTTACGGTTTAAGGTTACTCTTAGGTTTAACAATTACAGTTTGTTTTAGTGTTGAGGTTTGCAGATAGGGTTAAGATGAGGGGTTATGGTTTGGTACATGGTTAGGGTTGTGTTAGGTTTAGGGTTGAAGATTAGGATTAGGGTTGGGATTAAAGGTTAGCATGAGAGTTAACGGTTAAGGTTAAGGTTAAGGGTTAGAGTTAGGGTTTAGGTTCAGGGTTAAGCGTTAGGGTTAGTTTTAGGGTTAGAGTTATGTGTTAGGGTTTGTGTTAGAGGTAGGGTTAGGTTCACTGTTCACGGTTAGGGTTACCTCTAGGGGTTAGCATTAGGGTTAGGGATTAGGTTTAGGGTAAGTGTTTACAGTTAGTGTTGGGCTTTAGGCTCGGGGCTTAGGTTCAGGGTCAGGGGTTAGGGTTGGTGGTAGGGCTTAGCTTTAGTGGTCAGTTTAAGGACACAGGACCTGGTTAATCTACGGTGACAGGGGTGTGGTCGGAGTCACCACGAAAGCACAACATCATTCCCTGGGCCTTGGTAGAGGACCTACATGCAGGACTCAGGCGGAGCCTCATCTCACACATGGCATGGCTGTATTGTAGGCTTGCTTTACTCTGGAAATGGAATTAGTGTGAGAATTAGGGATAGGTTTGGGGTCAGGGGTTTCGTGTTAGGGATTAGGTTTCGAGTCAGGGTCAGGTGCTAGGGATTAGTGGTTAGGGTTAGAGTTAGTGTTAGGGGTTAGGTGTTAAGTCTGGGTTCGGGGGCCAGGATTAGGTTTAGGGTTGGGGTTAGCGTTAGGGTTAGGTGTTAGGGTTAAAGTTTAGGCTTAGAGTCAGGGTTAAGTGTTAGGGTGAGGCTTAACATTTAGGGTTAAGGTTAGGGGGTTATGGATAGGGTTAGGGTTAAGGGTTAGTTTTATAGTTCAGGTTTAAGGTTAGGATCAGGGGTTAGGGTTAGTGTTAACTGTAGGTCAGTGTTGGGGTTAGATCTCTAGGCATTAAGGCATAGGTTAGGGGTAGAGTTAAGTAGGGTTATGTTTAATGGTTAGGATTGGGATTAGCGTGAAGGGTTAGGGTTAAGGTTTAGGGGTTATGACTAAGTATCAATGGTTAGGGTTACTTTTAGGTGTAGGGTTAGGGTAAGTGTTTAGGGTTAGTGTTAGTGTTGTTGGTAGGATTAAGGTTAGGGTTGGCGTTTCAGAATTAGGGATTAGGTGTTACAGTTATGGCTAGGAGTTAGGGTTAGAATTACGCTATAGGGCTTGTTCTCAGGGTGTCATGCATTATCGTTAATATAAGGGGTTAAAGTTAGGGTTACGGTGAGGTTTACGTGTTAAGGTGGACAGTAGGATCAGGGTCAGGTGTTATGTTTCGGGTTAGGGTTATGGGTGAGGGGTAGGGTTTGTGCTTAGGGCACAGGCCCTGTATGCACTATGAGGCGAAGTTAGGGGTCTGTGATGGTCGCTGGGAACCCACTCTATCGTACGCAGTGTATGGGCCTCTGGGTTTCATGCAGGACACTGTGGCAGAGCGGGCTTTCATGCATGGCTTAGTAGGATTGTAGGCTTTCAAAACTCTGAGAAAGCAAGAAGTCTGAGAGTTAGATTTAGAGTTAGTATTATGGTACGGTTTAGGGATGAGGATTAGTGATAGGGTGAGGGCTTAGGGTTAGGGATTAGGGTTAGGGTTAGGGTTGTAGGTAGGGTGAAGGTTAGGGTTGGCATTTTAGAATTAAGGATGAAGTGTTACGGTTATGGCTAGGGGTTAGGATTAGAATTATGGGATAGGGCTCCTTCTCAGTGTGTTATGCATTAACGTTAAGATAAGGGGATAAGTTAGGGTTACGGGGAGGTTTATGTTTTAAGGTGAGCAATAGGATCAGGGTCAGGTGCTATGTTCAGGGTGAGGGTTATCTGTTAGTGGTAGTGTTTATATTTAGCGTACAGGCTCTGTCTGCACTGGGCGGGGGCTGGGGTTACGGGGATGGGATTTCCCCGGGAACCCACTCTATCATACGCTAGGTATGGGCTCCTGGTTTCATGCAAGAGAGAGCTGCAGAGCCCCCTTTTACTCATGGCATGGGAGGATTTTAGGCTTTCTAAACTCTAAGAAAGCAAGAAGTCCGAGAATTAGATTTAGGGGTAGGATTATGATAATGTTTAGGGTTAGGGTTAGTGTTAAGGTGGGGTCTTAGGGTTAAGGGTTAGCGTTAGAGGTTAGTGTTAGGTTTAACAGTTACAGTTAGGTTTATGGTTAAGTTTGAGGGTTAGGGTTAAGGTTTGGGTTTAGCGTTTGACACAGGGTTAGGCTTCAGTGTTAGCTTTATGGTTAAAGATTAGGATTAGGGTTAGTGTGAGGGTTAATGGTAAGGGTCAAGATTAAGGGTTAGGGTTGGGGTTAGGGTTAGGTTTAGGGTTAGGGGTTAGGGTTAGGCTTAGGGTTAAGGGATAGGATTAGGGTTAAGTGTTGGGCTTATGGTTAGGGTTAAAGTTTAGTGTTAGGGTTAATGTTTAGTGTTATGGTCCAGTTTAAGTGTTAGGTTGAGGGTTAACAGTTAGGATTAGGCTTAGGGTTTAGGGATATAGTGAAGGATCAGTGTTAGGGTTAGGTTTAGGGTTCAGGGTTAGGGTTAGCTTTAGGGGTTATGGCTAGTGTTAGGTGTTAGGTTAGTGTCAGGGTTAGGTCTAGTCGGGAGGGTAAGGTTTAGGGTTAGCTTTAAGAGCTAGGGTTAGGTTTAATGGTTAGGATTAGGATTACGGTTAAGGGTTAGGGTAATGCGTAGGGATTAGGGTGACGGTGAAGGGTTAGGGCTTTTGTTAGGCATAGCGTTGGGGTTAGAAGTAAGGGTTCCTGTCAGTGTTAGGGTTGTAGGCAGCGTTACGGTTAGGCTTAGCGGTTGAGAATTAGGGTTAGGGATTAGGTGTTACAGTTATGACTAGGAGATAGGGTTAGAATTATTGGATAGGGGATGTTCTCAGGAAATGGGTTATGCATTAACGTTAGGATAAGAGGTTAAAGTTAGGCTCACGGTGAGGTTTACATGTTAAGGGGAGAAATAGGAACAGGGTTAGGTGCTATGTTCAGGGTTAGGGTTATCTGTTAAAGGTATTGTTTATGCTTAGCGCACGGGCCCTGTCTACATTAAGCTGGGGCGAGGTTAGGGGGCTGGGATTGTCACCGGGAACCCACTGTATCAGACTCTGTGTATGGGCCCGTGGTTTTCATGCAGGACACAGTGGTAGAGCCTCCTTTCCCACATGGCATGGGAGGATTGCAGGCTTTCTAAACTCTAAGAAAGCAAGAAGTCTGAGAATTAGATTTAGGGTTAGGATTATGGTTAGGGTTCAGGATGAAGTGTAGTGTTATGGTGAGGGGATAGGGTTACAGATTAGGGTTACGGTTTAAGGTTACTGTTAGGTTTAACGGTTACAGTTCGTTTTAGGGTTGAGGTTTGTGGATAGGGTTAAGATGAGGGGTTAGGGTTTGGTACAGGGTTAGGGTTGTGTTAGGTTTAGGGTTGAAGATTAGGATTAGGGTTAGGATTAAAGGTTAGCATGAGAGTTAACGGTTAAGGTTAAGGTTAAGGGATAGGGTTAGGGTTTAGGTTCAGGGTTAAGGGTTAGGGTTAGTTTTAGGGTTAGAGTTATGTGTTAGGATTTGTGTTAGAGGTTAGGGTTAGGTTTACTGTTCACGGTTAGGGATAGGTTTAGGGTTTAGCATTAGGGATAGGGATTAGGTTTAGGGTAAGTGTTTGGAGTTAGTGTTGGGCTTTAGGCTCGGGGCTTAGGTTCAGGGTCAGGGGTTAGGGTTGGTGGTAGGGCTTAGATTTAGCGGTCAGTTTAAGGGCACTGGACCTGGTTAATCTACGGTGACAGGGGTGTGGTCTGAGTCACCACGAAAGCACAACATCATTCCCTGGGCCTTGGTAGAGGACCTCCATGCAGGACTCAGGCGGAGCCTCATCTCACACATGGCATGGCTGTATTGTAGGCTTGCTTCACTCTGGGAATGGAAGTAGTGTGAGAATTAGGGTTAGGTTTGGGTTTAGGGGTTTCGAGTTAGGGGTTAGATTTCGAGTCAGGGTCAGGTGCTAGGGATTAGTGGTTAGGGTTAGAGTTTGTGTTAGGGGTAAGGTGTTAAGTCTGGGTTAGGGGGCCAGGGTTAGGTTTAGGGTTGTGGTTAGCGTTAGTGTTAGGGGTTAGGGTTAAGGGATAGGGTTAGAGTCAGGGTTAATGTTAGGGTGAGGCTTAACAGTTAGGGTTAGGGTTAGGGGGTTAGGGATAGGGTTAGGGTTAAGGGTTATGTTTATGGTTCAGCTTTAAGGTTAGGATTTGGGGTTAGGATTAGTGTTAACTGTAGGTCAGTGTTGGGGTTAGATATCTAGGCATTAGGGTAGAGGTTAGCGGTAGGGTTAAGTAGGGTTATGTTTAATGGTTAGGATTGGGATTAGCATGAAGGGTTAGGGTTAAGGTTTAGGGGTTATGACTAAGGATCAATGGTTAGGGTTATTTTTAGGCGTAGGGTTAGGGTAAGGGTTTAGGGTTAGGGTTAGGGTTGTTGGTAGGGTGAAGGTAAGGTTGGCATTTTAGAATTAGGGATGAGGTGTTAGGGTTATGGCTGGGGATTAGATTTAGAATTATGGGATAGGGCTTCTTCTCAGGGTGTTATACATTAATGTTAAGATAAGGGGATAAGTTAGGGTTTCGGAGAGGTTTATGTTTTAAGGTGAGCAATAGGTTCAGGGTCAGGTTTTATATTGAGGGTGAGGGTTATCTGTTAGGGATAGTGTTTATACTTAGCGTACGGTCCCTGTCTGCACTGGGTGGGGGGCGGGGGTTAGAGGGATGGGATTGTCCCCGGGAACGCACTCTATCATACGCTGGGTATGGGCTCCTGGGTTTCATGCAGGACACAGTGGAAGAGCCCCCTTTTACTCATGGCATGGGAGGATTGTAGGCTTTCTTAACTCTGAGAAAGCAAGAAGTCTGAGAATTAGATTTAGGGGTAGGATTATGGTAATGTTTAGAGAGGAAGATTAGTGTTAGGGTGGCCTCTGAGGGTTAGGGGTTAGCGTTAAAGGTTAGTGTTATTTTTAATAGTTACAGTTACGTTTACGGTTAAGTTTCAGGGTTAGGGTTAAGGTTTGGTTTTAGCGTTTGGCACAGGGTTAGGCTTCAGTGTTAGGTTTATGGTTAAAGATTAGGATTAGGGTTAGGGTTAAGGGTTAGTGTGAGGGTTAATGGTAAGGGTCAAGATTAAGTGTTACGGTTGGGGTTAGGGTTAGGAATAAGGCTTCGTGTAACGTTTAGGGTTAGAGTTAAGTGTTATGGTTATGGCTAGAGGTTAGGGTTAGGTTTAGGGTTCATGGTTAGGGTTACATTTAGGGGTTCGGGTTACGGGTTAAGTTTAGGGTGAGTGTTTAGTGTTACTGTTGGGCGTTAGGATAAGGGCCGAGGTTTAGGGTTAGGATTTAGGTTTAGTGTTAGGGCTTAGATTTAGTGGTTAGTTTAAGGGCACATGCTCTGTTTAATCTATGGTGGGAAGGGTGCAGACTGGGTCGCCTCAACACCACACCATCGTACCTGGGCCTCGGGCCCAGACCTACATGCAGGACTCAGGCAGAGCCTCTTCTCATTTGTGGCATGGCTCTATTGTAGGCTTGGTCAACTCTGAGAACGGAGGAAGTGTGAGAATTAGGGTTATGGTTAGGGTTATGTGTTTAGGGTTAGAGGTTAGGGTTTGAGTGAAGTTTAGCTGTTAGGAATTAGAAGTTAGGATTAGTGTGTCAGGGGTTAGGTGTTAGGTTTTTGTAAGGGGCTAGCGTTAGATTTAGGGTTAGGGTTAATGTTCGGGCGGGTTAGGGGTCAGCCTTAGGGTTAGGCTTACGAGATAGGATTAAGGTAAAGGGTGAAGGCTTAAGATTAGCAGTAAGGGTTAAGGTTAGGGTTAAGGGTTAGGGTTTCGGTCCAAGTTAAGGGTGAGAGTGAGGGTTAACATTTGCGATTAGGGTAATGGTTTAGGGATAGTAATAGGTTTAAGGGATAGGGTTAGGGTTAGGTTTAGGGTTCGGGGTTAGGGTTAGCATTAGCGGTTAGGGTTAGGGTTAGGGGTTAGGGTTACAGTTAGGGTTAGGTCTAGGCATTATGGTAATGGTTCGTGTTAGGGTTAAGAATTAGGGTTAGGTTTAATTGTTAGGATTATGATCAGTGTAATGGTTAGGGTTAGGGTTAGCGGTTAGAGTTAGGGTTAGTGTTAGGGTTGTTTGTAGGGTGAAGGTAAAGTTTAACAGTTGAGAATTAAGGTTAGGGATTAGGTGTTACGGTTATGCTAGGAGTTAGGCTTAGAATTAAGGGATAGGGTTTGTTCTTAGGGTAAGTGTTATTCAATAACATTAGGATAGGGGGTTAAAGTTAGGGTTACAGTGAGGTTTACGTGTTAAGGTGAACAATAACATCAGGGTTAGGTGTTATGTTCAGGGTTAGGGTTATGGGTGAGGTGCAGGGTTTTTGCTTAGGGCATAGGCCCTGTCAGCACTAGCAGGGGGAGTTAGGGGGCCGTGATTGTCCCCAGGAACCCACTCTATTGTACACAGAGTATGGGCTCCTGGGTTTCATGCAGGACACTGTGGTAGAGCCAGCTTTCACGCATGGCTTTGGAGAATTGTAGGCTTTTAAAACTCTGAGATAGCAAGAAGTCTGAGAATTAGATTTAGGGTTAGGATTATGGTTAGAGTTAGGAATGAAGATTAGTCAGGGAGAGGGCTTAGGGTTAGGGCTTAAGCTTCGAGTGAGGATTAGGGGTTAGGGAGTAGGTGTTGGGTTTAGTGATAGGGTTAGGGTTTAGGGGTTAGGGTTGGGTTAGGGGCTAGGGTTAGATTTATGGTGGGGTTATGGTTAGCATTAGGGGTTAGGGTTAGGGTTAAGGGATAGGATAAGGGTTAAGCGTTAAGGCTTAGGGTTAGCATTAAGTGTTAGGTTTAGTTTTAAGGGTTAGGGTTACAGTTCGAGTTAAGGGTTAGTGTGGGGTTAACAGTTAGGGCTAGGCTTATGGCTTAAGGATAGAGTTAGGTTTAAGGCTTAGGATTAGGGTTCAGTGTTAGGGTTAGCATTAGGGATTAGGGTTAGGGTTAGGGGTTACGTTTACTCTTAGGGTTAGGTCTAGGCGTTAGGGTACGTGTTAGTGTTAGGCTTAAGAGTTAGGGTTAGGCTTAATTGTTAGGATTAGGATCAAGGTTAAGGGTTAGGGTTAAGGTTAGGGGTTAGGGTTAAGTGTCAAGTGTTACGGTTATTTTTAGGTGTACGGTTAGGGTTAGCGGTTAGGGTTAGGGTTAGTGTTAGGGTTGTTTGTAGGGGTAAGGTAATGTTTAGCAGTTTTGAATTAGCCTTAGGGATTAGGTGTTATAATTGTGGCTAGGAGTTAGGGTTAGAATTAAGGGATAGGGGTTGTTCTTAGGGTAAGTCTTATGCATTAACGTTAGGATAACGGGTTCAAGTTAGAGTTTTGGTGAGGTTGATGTGTTAAGGTGAGCAATAGTATCAGGGTGAGCTGTGATGTTCAGGGTTAGGGTTATGGGTGAGGGGTAGTGTTTATGCTTATATCACGAGCCCTCCCTGCTCTAGGAGGGGGCTTAGGGGGCTGGGATAGATGCCAGAAGCCATTCTATCATATGCTGGGTATGGGCCCCCTGGTTTCATGCCGGACACAGTGGCCGAGCCTCCTTCTACACATGGCATGGGAGGATTGTAGGCTTTGTAAACTCTGAGAAAGCAAGAAGTCTGAGAATTAAATTTAGGGCTAGGATTAGGGTTAGGGTTAGCAATATAGGTTACTGTTATGGTGAGGGCTTAGGGTTAGGGGTTTCGGTTAGGGTCAGGGTTAAAGGTTAGTGTTAGGTTTAACAGTTACAGTTAGGTTTAGGGTTAAGCTTTAAGGTTTACGGTTAGGGTTAAGATTAGGGGTTAGGTTTTGGTACAGGGTAAGGGTTAAGTGCTAGGTTTAGGGTTAAAGATTAGGATTAGGGTTAGGGTTAAGGTTTAGTGTGAGGGTTAACGGTTAGGGTTAAGGTTAAGTGTTAGGGTTAAGGGTTAGGGTTAGGGTTAAGTGTTCATGTTAGGTTTAGGGTTAGAGTTAAGTGTTATGGTTAGGGTTAGGGTTTTGGGTTAGGTTTAGGGTTCATGGTTAAGGTTACATTTAGGGGTTAGGTTTAGGGTAAGCGTTTAGTGTTAGTGTTGGGCATTAGGGTCAGGGCTTAGGTTTAGGGTTAGGGGTTAGGGTCAGTGTTTGGGCTTTGATTTAGCAGTTAGTTTAAGGGTACAGGACCTGTGTAATCTATGGTGAGAAGGGTGCAGAATGTTTCCATGCGACACCACACCATCGGATCCTGGGCCTTTGGCCCAGACCTACTTGCAGGACTCATGCAGAAACTCTACTCACGCATTGCATGGTTGTATTTTAAGCTTGGTTAACTCTGAGAATGGAAGTAGTGTGAGAAATAGGGTTATGGTTAGGGTTAAGGGTTTGGTGTTAGGGGTTAGGGTTCAAGTGAGGTTTAGTGGTTAGGGACTAGGATTTAGGGTTAGTGTTAGGGTTAGGGGTTAGGGGTTAGGGGTTAGTTTTGCGTTAGGGGCTAGGGTTAGATTTATGGTTGGGGTTAGTGTTAGGGTTAGGATTAGGCATCAGGGTTAGTGTTAGGGTTAAAGGATAGGATTGGGGTTAAGTGTTAAGGCTTAGGGTTTGTGTTAAGTGTTAGGGTTGGGGTTTAGGCTTAGGGTTACGGTTCGAGTTAAGCTCTAGGGTGAGGGTTAAAGATTAGGCTTAGGATTATTGGTTAGGGATAGAGTTATGTTTAAGGGTTAGGGATAGGCTTAGGTTTAGGGTTCAGTGTTAGGGTTAGCATTAGGGGTTAGGGTTAGGGGTTAGGCGTAGTGATGTATTAAGGGCTATGGTTAGAATTAGGATTGGGGTTAGTGTTAGGTTTAGGGTTAGGGGTTAGGTTTAGGGTTAAGGGATAGGATTATGGTTAAGGGTTGGGCGTAGGTTTAGGGTTAAAATTTAGTGTTAGGGTTAAGATTTAGTGTTAGGGTCCGGTTTAAGGGTTAGGGTGAGGGTTAACGGTTAGGGTTAGGGTCAGGGGTTAGGGATATAGTTAGTATTAAGTGTTAGGGTTAGGTTTAGGGTTCAGGGTTAGGATTAGCTTTAGGGGTTATGATTAGGGTTAGGTGTTAGTTTAGTGTTAGTGTTAGGTCTAGGCGTCAGGGTAAGGTTTAGGGTTAGGGTTAAGAGCTAAGTTTGGGTTTAGTGGTTAGGATTAGGATTAGGGTTAGGAGTTAGGGTAAAGGGTCAAGGGTTAGCATTATTTTTAGTCATAGCTTTGGCGTTAGGAGTAAGGGTTAGGTTCAGTGTTAGGGTAACAGTAGGTTACCGTAACAGTAACTACGTAGGGTAACAGTTAGTGTTAGTGGTTTAGAATTAGGGTTAGGGATTAGTTGTCACAGTTATGACTAGGAGATAGGGTTAGAATTATGGGATAGGGGTTATTCTCAGGGTAAGTGTTATGCATTAACGTTAGGTAAGAGGTTAAAGTTCAGGTTACAGTGAGGTTTACATTCTAAGGTGAGCAATAGAATCAGGGTTAAACGTTATTTTCAGGGTTAGAGTTTTGGGTGAGGTGTAGAGTTTATGCTTAGGACACCGGCCTTGTCTGCATTAGGCGGGGGGCGGGAGTTAGGGGGCTGGGATTGTCACCAGGAACCCACTCTATCGTACTCTGGTTATGGGCCCCAGCGGTTCATTCAGGACACAGTGGAAGAGCCTCCTTTCACGCATGGAATGGGAGGATTGTAGGCTTTCTAAACTCTAAGAAAGCAAGAAGACTGAGAATTAGATTTAGGGTTAGGGTTAGGGTTCGGGTTAAGGATCAAGGTTAGTGTTAGGGTGAAGGCTTAGAGTTAGGGGTTACGGGTAGCGTTACAGGTTACTCTTAGTTTTAACCGTTACAGTTAGGTTCAGGGTTAAGGTTTACGGTTAGGTTTAAGGTTAGGGTTTAGGGTTTGGTACAGGATTAGGGTTAAATATTAGGTTTAGGGTTAAAGATTACGATTAAGGTTAGGTTTAAAGGTTAGTGTGAGGGTTAACAGTCAGGGTTAAAGTTAAGAGTTAGGGTTAGGGTTAGTGTTAGGATTAAGGGTTCATGTTAGGTTTAGGGTTAGAGTTAAGTGCTATGGTTAGCGCTCGAGGTTAGGGTTAGGTTTAGGGTTCACAGTTAGGGTTTTGTTTAGGGGTTAGCATTAGGGTTAGGGATTAGCTTTAGGGTAAGAGTTTAGAGTTAGTGTTGGGCTTTAGGCTCAGGGCTTAGGTTTAGGGTCAGAGGTTAGGGTTGATGTTAGGGCTTAGATTTAGCGGTTAGTTTAAGGGCACAGGACCTGTTTATTCTACAGTGAGAGGGGTTAGGGTTAGGGTTAGGGTTGGCGTAAGGGTTACGGTTAGATTTAACCTTGGGGTTAGTGTTAGGGTTAGGGGTTAAAAACACCTACAGCCAGCCCTAACCCGATTTCTCACACTTCTTCCATTCTCAGAGTTAACCAAGCCTACAATACAGCCATGTCATGCGTGAGAAGAGGCTCCACCTGAGCCCTGTATGTAGGTCTTGGCCCAAGGCCCAGCGTATGGTGGTGTCGTGTCGCAGCGACCCTGTGCACCACTCTCACCATAGATTAAACAGGTCCTGTGCCCTTAAACTAACCGCTAAATCTCAGCCCGAACACTAATCCTAACCCCTAACCCGAAAAGTTATCCTTAACCCTAACTGTTAACACTCAAACTAACCCTTAACTCTAACCCTAGTCATGATCTTTAACCCTAACCCTAACACTTAACCCTAACCCTGTACCAAACCGTAACCCCTAAGCTTAACCCTAACCCTAAACCTAAACCCTAAGTCTAACTGTAACTGTTAAACCTAACAGTAACTTTTAACCCTAAAACTAACCCTATCCCCTTACCCGAAGCCCTCACCCTAAGATTAAACTTCATCCCTAACCATAACGATAATCCTAACCCTAAATCTAATTCTCAGACTTCTTACTTTCTTAGAGATTGGAAAGCTTACAATCCTCCTTTACCATGCGTGAAATCAGGCTCTGCCAGAGTGTCCTACAAGAAACCCATGGGCCCATACCCTGCATACGATAGAGTGGGTTTCTGGTGACAATCGCATCCCCCTCAATCCCACTCCTAGGGCAGACAGGGCCCATACCCTAAGCAAAACCCTACTCCTCACTCATAATTCTAACCCTGATCCTATTGCTCACCTTAACACATAAACCTCACCGTAAACCTAACTATAACCACTTATTCTAACGTTAATGCATAACACTTATGCTAAGAACAACCCCTATCACTTAATACTAACCCAAACTCCTAGCCATAACAGTAACCCCTAATCCCTAACCCTAATTCTAACCACTAAACATTACCTTAACCCTACAAACAACCCTAATACTAACCCTAACCTTAAACGCTAACCCTAACCTTATCCCTAAACATAACCTTAAAAGTTTACCCTAAACCCTAACCCTATCCCCTAACCCTAAGCCTAACCCTTAATTCTGATCCTAATCCTAACAATTAAACCTGATCCTAACACTAACCCTTACCTTAATGCCTAGACCTAATCTTAGCAGTAAAACTACCTCTAACCCTAACCCTAGACCTTAATCCTAACACTATCCCTAACTTATAACCCTAACTGTTAACCCTCATCCTAACCCTTAACTCGGACCATAACCCTAACCCTTAACCCTAACACATCCCTTAATGTTAACCCTAAGCCTTAACCCTTAACCCTAATCCTATCCCTTAACCCTAACCCTAACCCCTAACCCTAACCCTACCCCAACCCTAAATCTAACCCTAGTCCCTAACCCAACCCTAACCATTAACCCCTAATGCTAACATTAACCCTAACCCCTAATCCCTAACCCCTAACCCTCACTCGAACACTAACCCCTAACCCCAAACACCTAACCCTAATCATAACCATAATTCTCACACTTCCTCCATTCTCAGAGTTAGCCAAGCCTACAATAAAACCATGCCATGCGTGAGAAGAGGCTCTGCCTGAGACCTACATGTAGGTCTGGGCCCAAGGCCTAGGGTACGATGGTGTGGTGTGGCGATGACCCATTCCGCACACTTCTCACCATAGATTACACAGGTCCTGTGCCCTTAAAATAACCTCTAAATCTAAGCCCTAACACTAACTCTAACACTAACCCCTAACCCTAAACTTAAGCCCTGACCCTAACGCCCATCACTAACATTAAACCCTTACCCTATTCCTAACCCATAACCCTACTGCCTAAACGTAACCCTAACGATGAACCCTACCCCTAACCCTAACCCCAAACCCTAAGCACTCACCCTAACACTAATATTCATCCCTAAACCGTGCCGTAATCCTAACCCGAAATCTAATTCTCAGAGTTTTGAAAGCCTACAATCCTACTAAGCCATGCATGAAAGCCCGCTCTACCACAGTGTCCTGCATGAAACCCAGAGGCCCATACACTGCGTACTAAAGAATGGGTTAACAGGGATCATCACAGATCCCTAACTTCGCCTCCTAGTGCATACAGGGCCCGTGCCCTAAGGATAAACCCTACCCTTCACCCATAACCCTAACCCAGAACATAACACCTAACCCTGATCCTACTGCTCACCTTAACAGGTAAAGTTCACCGTAACCCTAACTTTAAGCCCTTATCATAACGTTAATGCATGACACCCTGAGAACAAGACCTATACCGTAATTCTAACCCTAACTCCTAGCCATAACCATAACACCTAATCCCTAATTGTGAAACGCCAACCCTAACCTTAACCCTCCGAACAACACTAACAATAAACCTAACCCCTTACGCTAACCCTACACATAAAAATAACCCTAACCGTTGATCCTTAGTCATAACCCCTAACCTTAACCCTAACTCTTCACGCTAATCCCAATCCTAACCATTAAACATAACCCTAACAATTAACCCTAACCCTAACCTTTACCCTAATGCCTAGAGATCTAAACCCAACACTGACCTACAGTTAACACTAACGCTAACCCCCTAATGCTAACCTTAAACCTGAACCATAGCCTTGACCCTTAACCCTAAACCTATCCCTAACCCCCTAACCCTAACTGTTAACCCTGACTCTAACCCTTAACCCTGACCCTAACCCTAAACCTGAACCCTAACCCTAAGCCTAACCCTTAACCCTAACCCTATCCCTTAACCCTAACGCCTAACCCTAACGCTAACTCCAAACCTAAACCTTACCCTGGCCCCCTAACCAGACTTAACACATAACTCGTAACACTAACTCTAACCCTAATCACTAATCCCTACCACTTAACCCTGACTCGAAACCGAACCCCTAACTCGAAACCCCTAACCCCAACCCTAACCCTAATTCTCACACTACTTCCATTCCCAGAGTGAAGCAAGCCTACAATACAGCCATGCCATGTGTGAGATGAGGCTCCGCCTGAGTCCTGCATGTAGGTCTTGTCCCAGGGCCCAGGGAATGATGTTGTGCTTTCGTGGTGACTCCGACCGCACCCCTCTCACCGTAGATTAACCAGGTCCTGTGCCCTTAAACTGACCGCTAAATCTAAGCCCTACCACCAACCCTAACCCCTGACCCTGAACCTAAGCTGCGAGCCTAAAGCCCAACACTAACTCTAAACCCTTACCCTAAACCTAATCCCTAACCCTAATGCTAACCCCTAAACGTAACCCTAACCGTGAACAGTAAACCTAACCCTAACCTCTAACACAAACCATAACATATAACTCTAACCCTAAAACTAAACCTAACCCTTAAACCTAAACCTAAACCCTAACCCTAACTCTTAACCTTAACCCTAACCGTTAACTCTCACACTAACCTTTAATCCTAACCCTAATCCTAATCTTCAACCCTAAACCTAACATTTAACCCTAACCCTGTACCTAACCCTAACCCTATACCAAACACTAACCCCTCATATTAACCCTAACTGTAAACCTCAACCCTAAACTGAACTGTAACCATTAAACCTAAGAGTAACCTTTAACCCTAACCCTAATCCCTAACCCTAAGCCCTCACCCCAGCACTAAACTTCATCCTTAACCCTAACCATAATCCTAACCCTAAATCTAATTCTCAGACTTCTTGCTTTCTTAGAGTTTAGGAAGCCTGCAATCCTCCCATGCCATGCGTGAAAGGAGGCTCTACCACTGTGTCCTGCATGAAACCCACGGGCCCATAACCAGAGTACGATACAGTGGGATCCTGGTGACAATCCCAGCCCCCTAACCTCCCCCCGCCCTTTCCTAAGGCAGACATAGCCCGTGCGCTAAGCATAAACAATACATGTAACAGATATCCCTCA
Source organism: Eulemur rufifrons (assembly GCF_041146395.1). Taxonomy (NCBI): domain Eukaryota; kingdom Metazoa; phylum Chordata; class Mammalia; order Primates; family Lemuridae; genus Eulemur; species Eulemur rufifrons. The sequence goes on along the minus strand of NW_027182814.1, from coordinate 617,602 downwards.
CCCTGAACATAACACCTAACCCTGTTCCTATTTCTCCCCTTAACATGTAAAACTGACCATGAGCCTAACTTTAACCTCTTATCCTAACGTTAATGCATAACCCATTCCCTGAGAACAACCCCTATCCCATAATTCCAACCCTATCTCCTAGTCAAAACTGTAACACCTAATCCCTAACCCTAATTCTAAACCACTAACCCTAACCGGAACCCTGCCTACAACCCTAACACTGACAGTAACCCTTACTTCTAATCCCAACGCTATGCCTAACAGAAACCCTTAACCCTTGACCCTAACCCCTAAGCCTTACCCTAACCCTTAAACCTAATCCTAATCTTAACCATTAAACCTAACCCTAGCTCTTAAAGCTAACCCTAAACCTTACCCTCACGACTAGACCCAACTCTGACAGTAACCTAACACCTAACCGTAACCCCTAAAGCTAACCCTAACCCTGAACCCTAAACCTAACCCTAACACTGAACCCTCACTATATCCCCAACCTCTAAGCCTAATCCTAACCGTTAACCCTCACCCTAACACTTACAGTGGACCATAACACTAAACATTAACCCTAATACTAAAATTTAACCCTAACCCTGAGCCCAACCCTTAACCCTAATCCTATACTTTTACCCTAACCCTAACCCTAACACTAACCCCAATCCTAATTCTAACCATAACCTTTCATAAAACACTAACTCCTAACCCTAACACTTACCAAATACCCTAATCGCTAATCCCTAACACTAACGCTTAACCTTTACCGTAACCGTTAACACTCACCCTAACCCTTAACACTGACCCTAACCTTAACCTTTAATCTAAGCGTAACCCTTAACCCTAACAGTAAGGGAAACCCTTATGCCAATCTTATCCCTTATCCCTAACCTTAACACTACAGCTAAACATAACCCTAACCTTTGATACTTAAACCTTTTCCCTAACACTTACTTTTACCCCAAACCCTAACCCTAATCCTAAGCATTAAACCTAACCCTATCTCTTAATCCTTACTCTAACGCCTAGATCTAACCCTAAATGTAACCTACCACCTAATCCTAACCTTAAGCCCTAACGCTAATTCTAACCCTGAACCCTAAACCTACCCGTAACCCTTAACACTAACCCTATCCGTAAACCTTAACCCTGACCCTAACCATTACCCGCACCCAAACATTTAACCCTGACCCTAACCCTAATCCTTAATGATAACCCTAACACTAAACACTAACCCTAAGCCCAACACTTAACCCTAATCCTATCCCTTAACCCTAAGCCTAACCCTAACACCTAACCCTAAACCTAAGCCTAACCCCAACCTGAACCATTAATCTTGACCCTTACCATTAATCCTCACACTAACACTAATCCTAATCTTTAACCATAAAGCTAACACTGAAGCCTACCCCTGTGCCAAACGCTAAACCCAAACCTTAACCCTAACCCTGAAACTTAACCGTAAACCTAACTGTAACTGTTAAACCTAACACTAACTTTTAACCCCAACCCCTAACCTAAGACCCCACCCTGACACTAATCTTCATCCCTAAACATTACCATAATCCTACCCCTAAATCTAATTCTCAGACTTCTTGCTTTCTCAGAGTTTAGAAAGCCTACAATCCTCCCATGCCATGAGTAAAAGGGGGCTCTGCCACTGTGTCCTGCATGAAACCCAGGAGCCCATAACCAGCGTACGGTAGAGTGGGTTCTCGGCGACAATCCCATCCCCCTAACCCCCGCCCCCCGCCCAGTGCAGACAGAGCCCGTACGCTAAGTATAAACACTACCCCTAACAGATAACCCTCACCCTGAACATAATACCTAGCCCTGATCCTATTGCTCAGCTTAAAACATAAACCTCTCCGTAACCCTAACTTAGCCCCTTAACTTAACGTGAATGCATAACACCTTGAGAAGAAGCCCTATCCTATAATTCTAATCCTAAACCATAGTCATAACCGTAATACCTCATCCCTAATTCTAAAACGTCAACCCTAACCTTCACCCTACCAACAACCCTAAACCTAACCCTAACCCCTAACCCTAAGCCCTCTCCCTAACACTAATCTTCATCCCTAAACCGTGCCGTAATCCTAACCCAAAATCTAATTCTCAGACTCCTTGCTTTCTCAGAGTTTTGAAAGCCTACAATCCTACTAAGCCATGCATGAAAGCCGGCTCTGCCACAGTGTCCTGCATGAAACCCAGAGGCCCATACACTGCGTACGATAGAGTGGGTTCCCAGCGACCATCACAGATCCCTAACTTCGCCTCCTAGTGCATACAGGGCCCGTGCCCTAAGGATAAACCCTACCCCTCACCCATAAGCCTAACCCAGAACATAACACCTAACCCTGATCCTACTGCTCACCTTAACAGGTAAAGCTCACCGTAACCCTAACTTTAACCCCTTATCTTAAGGTAAATGCATGACACCCTAGAACAAGCCCTATACCGTAATTCTAACCCTAACTCCTAGCCATAACCATAACACCTAATCCCTAATTGTGAAACGCCAACCTTAACCTTAACGCTATGAACAACACTAACGCTAACCCTAACCGCTTATGCTAAACCTATGCCCAAAAATAACACTAACAGTTGATCCTTAGTCATAACCCCTAACCTTAACCCTAACCCTTAACCCTAATCCCAATCCTAACCATTAAACATAACCCTAACAATTAACCCTAACCCTAACCTTTACCCTAATGCCTAGAGATCTAACCCCAACACTGACCTACAGGTAACACTAACGCTAACCCCCTAATGCTAACCTTAAACCTGAACCATACACCTGACCCTTAACCCTAAACCTATCCCTAATCCCGTAACCCTAACCCTAACTCTTCACCCTCACCCTAAACCTTAACCCTGACCCTAACCCTAAACCTGAACCCGAAACCTAAGCCTAACCCTTAACCCTAACCCTATCCCTTAACCCTAAACCCTAACCCTAACGCTAACTCCAAACCTAAAACTTACCATGGGCCCCTAAAGCAGACTTAACACTTAACCCGTAACACTAACTCTAACCCTAACCACTAATCCCTACCACCTAACCCTGAGTCAAAACCTAACCCCTAACTTGCAACCCCTAACCCCAACCCTAACCCTAATTCTCACACTACTTCCATTCCCAGAGTGAAGCAAGCCTAAAATACAGCCATGCCATGTGTGAGATGAGGCTCCGCCTGAGTCCTGCATGTAGGTCTTGTCCCAGGGCCCAGGGAATGATGTTGTGCTTTGTGGTGACTCCGAACAGACCCCTCTCACCATAGATTAAACAGCTCCTGTGCCCTTAAACTGACCGCTAAATCTAAGCCCTACCACCAACTCTAACCCCTGACCCTGAACCTAAGCCCCGAGCCTAAAGACGAACACTAACTCTAAACCCTTACCCTAAACCTAATCCTTAACCCTAATGCTAACCCCTAAACGTAACCCTAACCCTGAACAGTAAACCAAACCCTAACCTCTAACACAAACCCTAACACATAACTCGAACCCTAAAACTAACCCTAACCCTTAACCCTAAACCTAAACCCTAACACTAACTCTTAACCTTAACCCTAACCGTTAACTCTCACGCTAACCTTTAATCCTAACCCTAATCCTAATCTTCAACCCTAATTCTAACACTTAACCCTAACCCTGTACCTAACCCTAACCCTATACCAAACCCTAACCCCTCATCTTAACCCTAACCGTAAACCTCAACCCTAAACCGAACTGTAACTGTTAAACCTAAGAGTAACCTTTAACCCTAACCCTAATCACTAACCCTAAGCCCTCACCCTAACACTAAACTTCATCCTTAACCCTAACCATAATCCTAACCCTAAATCTAATTCTCAGACTTCTTGCTTTCTTAGAGTTTAGAAAGCCTGCAATCCTCCCATGCCATGCGTGAAAGGAGGCTCTACCACGGTGTCCTGCATGAAACCCACGGGCCCATACCCAGAGGACGATACAGTGGGATCCTGGTGACAATCCCAGCCCCCGAACCTCCTCCCCCGCCTAATGCAGACAGGGCCCGTGCGCTAAGCATAAACAATACCTGTAACAGATATCCCTCACCCTGAACATAACACCCAACCCTGTTCCTATTTCTCCCCTTAACACGTAAAACTGACCGTGAGCCTAACTTTAACCTCTTATCCTAACGTTAGTGCATAACCCATTCCCTGAGAACAACCCCTATCCACTAATTCTCACCCTATCTCCTATTCATCACTGGAACACCTAATCCCTAACCCTAATTCTAAACCGCTAACCCTAACCGTAACCCTGCCTACAACCCTAACACTGACAGTAACCCTTACTTCTAACCCCAACGCTATGCCTAACAAAAACCCTTAACCCTTCACCCTAACCCCTAAGCCTTACCCTAACCTTTAACCTTAATCCTAATCCTAACCATTAAACCTAACCCTAGCTCTTAAAGCTAACCCTAAACCTTACCCTCACGACTAGACCTAACCCTGACACTAACCTAAAACCTAACCCTAACCATAACCCCTAAAGCTAACCCTAACCCTGAACCCTAAACCTAACCTTAACACTGAACCCTCACTATATCCCCAACCTCTAAGCCTAATCCTAACCGTTAACCCTCACCCTAACACTTAAACTGGACCATAACACTAAACATTAACCCGAACACTAAACTTTAACCCTAAATCTGAGCCCAACCCTTAACCCTAATCCTATCCTTTTACCCTAAACCTAACCCCTAAACCTAACCCTAACACTAACCCCAATCCTAATTCTAACCATACCCCTTCATAAAACACTAACTCCTAACCCTAACACTTACCAAAAACCCTAATCGCTAATCCCTAACACTAACGCTTAACCTTTACCGTAACCGTTAACCCTCACCATAACCCTTAACACTAAACTTAACCTTTAATCTAAGCGTGACCCTTGACCATAAAAGTAAGGAAAACACTTACGCCAATCTTATCCCTTATCCCTAACCCTACAACTAAACATAACCCTAACCTTTGATCCTTAAACCTAACCCCTAACACTTACTTTAACCCAAAACCCTAACCCTAATCCTAAGCATTAAACCTTACCCTATCTCTTAACCCTTACTCTAACGCCTAGATCTAAACCTAAATGTAACCTACCACCTAATCCTAACCTTAAGCCCTAATGCTAACTCTAACCCTGAACCCTAAACCTACCTGTAACCCTTAACACTAACCCTATCCGTAAACCTTAACCCTGACCCTAACCATTCCCCGCACCCAAACATTTAACCCTGACCCTAACCCTAATCCTTAACGATAACCATAACACTAAACCCTAACCCTAAGCCCAACACTTAACCCTAATCCTATCCCTTAACCCTAAGCCTAACCCTAACCCCTAACCCTAAACCGAAGCCTAACCCCAACCTGAACCATTAATCTTGACCCTTACCATTAACCCTCACACTAACACTAATCCTAATCTTTAACCATAAAGCTAACATTGAAGTCTTCCCCTGTGCCAAACGCTAAACCCAAACCTTAACCCTAACCCTGAAACTTAACCATAAACCTAACTGTAACTGTTAAAACTAACACTAACCTTTAAGCCCAACCCCTAACCCAAGACACCACCCTGACACTAATCTTCATCCCTAAACATTACCATAATCCTACCCCTAAATCTAATTCTCAGACTTCTTGCTTTCTCAGAGTTTAGAAAGCCTACAATCCTCCCATGCCATGAGTAAAAGGGGGCTCTGCCACTGTGTCCTGCATGAAACCCAGGAGCCCATACCCAGCGTACGATAGAGTGGGTTCCCGGGGACAATTCCATCCCCCTAAACCCCGCCCACCTCCCAGTGCAGACAGGGCCCGTATGCTAAGTATAAACACTACCCCTAACAAATAACCCTCACCCTGAACATAACACCTAACCCTGATCCTACTGCTCACCTTAACAGGTAAAGCTCACCGTAACCCTAACTTTAACCCCTTATCTTAACGTTAATGCATGACACCCTGAGAACAAGCCCTATACCGCAATTCTAACCCTAACTCCTAGCTATAAACATAACACCTAATCCCTAATTCTGAAACGCCAACCCTAACCTTAACCCGACCAACAACACTAACACTAACTCTAACCCCTTACCCTAACCCTACGCCTAAAAATAACCCTAACCGTTGATCCTTAGTCATAACCCATAACCTTAACCTTAACCCTTAAGCCTAATCCCAATCCTAACCTTTAAACATAACCCTAACTCTTAACCCTAACCCTAACCTTTACCCTAATGCCTAGAGATCTAAACCCAACACTGATCTACAGTTACACAAACCCTACCCTCTAATGCTAACCTTAAACCTGAACCAAGCTCCTAACCCTTAACCCTAACCCTATCCCTAACCCCCTTACCCTAACTCTAACTGTTAACCCTCACCCTACCCCTCAACCCTGACCCTAAACTTAAACCTTAATCCTAACCATGCGTGAGATGAGCCTCTGCCTTTGTCCTGCATGACAGTTGAAGCCCAACACCCAGGGTACGATGAAGTGGGGACCCAGCCTTGCTCCACACCCACAGTGCCCCGTACATTAGACAGGGCCCGTGCCCTAACACACACCGTTAAACGTAAGCCCTAACCCTATCTCTAAACCAAACCCTTAGTAAGCCCTGAATCTAACTCCTAACAGTAACCCTAATCCCTGACCCTTACTCTTGCCTCTCACCCTAAACCTAAACCCAACCACTAAACATAATCCTAATCTCTAACCCTAACAGTAATCCTAACCCTAATTCTAACCTAAAACCCTAACCCCTAAACCTAATCCTAGTCCCTAACACCTAACCTTACCCTAAACCCAATTCCAATTCTCAGACTTCTTCAATTCAAAAACTTAAAAAAGCCTACAATCCACCAATGCCGTGTCTGAGATGAGGGTCCGCCCCTATGTCCTGCATGACAGGCAGGCGCCAATGCCCAGGGTACTATGGAGTGGGGTCCGGGGGTCTGGAGGCTTGCTAAACTCCAGTTTGGAAGAATTGCTATAGTCATATATAGGGATGCTTACATTTACTGATAGAAAGCAACTATTGGTGTGTGATTTGTAGGCTTGCCTTACTCTGGTTTGGATGAAGAAGCTGAATCATATATAGGAATATTAGCTTTGAGTTAGAGGAAGCATCTATGGGGGGTGCTTTTTTGGCTTGTTAAACTCTGGTTTGGAAGAAGTTCGAGAGTCTTATATAGGAACGATATCATTCATTCAGAGAAAGCAATTATAGGGAGTTGGTTTGTAGGCTTGCTAAGCTCTAGTTTGGAGGAAGGCGAGAGTCATATATAGGAACGCTTACATTCACATAAAGCGTCTACGGGGGGACGGTTTCTAGGCTTCCTAAACTCTAGCTTGGAAAAAGAGGACAGTTATGTATAGGAACTCTCGGCGGGGGATTTGTAGCATTGCTAAAATCTTAGATTGGAAAAGTTGCGAGAGTCATACATAGGAATGTTAACATTCACTCAATGAAAGCAACTATAAGGGGTGCTTTCCAGGCTGCCTACACTCTAATTTGGAAAAAGTGCGACAGTCATATATAGGAAGGCTTATATTCACTCAGACAAAGCAATTATGTGTAGGTGTATAGTAGGCATGCTAACTCTAGTTTGGAAAATTTCGAGAGCCATGTATAGGAAAGCTTACAGTAACTTAGAGAAAGCAACGAACGGGGGTGGAGTGTAGGCTTGCTAAACTCTAGTTTGGAGGAAGTGCCATAGTCCTATATAGGAACGCTTAAATTCGTTCAGAGAAAACAGCTGTCGGGGATTGGTTTGTAGACATAACTCAAGTTTGGAAGAAGTGCGAGAGACATATATAGGAATGTTTACATTGACTCAAAGAAAGCAACTATGGGGGAGTGTTATTTTGGCATGCCAGATGCTAGTTAGGAAGAAGTACAAGACTCATATATAGGAACGCTTACATTCACACAGCGAGAGCAACTACGGAGTAGTGTCAGGTAGACATGTTAAAGTCTAGCTTGGGAGAAGTTCCAGAGTCCTATATAGGAAAGGTAACAGCCACTTTGAAAAAGCAAGTCTTGGCGGGTGGTTTGTAGGCCTGCAAAACCCTGTTTTGGTTGAAGTGTGAGAGTCATATATGAGAACGCTTACATTCCCTCAGAGAAAGCAACGATGGGGTTGTTTGTAGGCTTACTAAACTGCAGTTTGGAAGAAGCACGAGAATCACATATAGGAACACATACATTTTGACGCACTGAAAGTAACTATGGGGTGGTGTTTTATAGGCATGCTAAACTCTAGTTTGGACGAAGTTTGAGAATCACATATAAGAAAGCTTACAGTCACTTAGAGAAAGCAAATCTCTGGGTGTGGAAAGTAGGCCTGCTAAACTCTATTTTGGTTTAAGAGTGAGAGTCATATATGGGAAGGCTTACATTCCCTCAGAGAAAGCAACGACGACGTGGTGGTTTGTAGGCATACTAAACTCTAGTTTGGAAGAAGTGGGAGAATGATATATGGGAACGCTTACATTCACGTAGAGAAAGCAATTATGGGGTGGCGTTTTTGTAGCCATGCTAATCTCTAGTTTGGAAGAAGTTAAGGAGTAATATATAGGAAAGGTTACAGTCATAGAAACCAACTCTCGGGGGATGTTTTGTACACCTGCAAAACTCCAGTTTGGAAAAAGGGGGAGAGTCATATTGGGGACCGCGTGCATTCACTCAGAGAAATCAACGATGGGATTGTGATTTGTAGGCATAGTCAACTCTAGTTTGGAAGAAGTACGAGAATCGTATATAGGAACGCTTACCTTCACGCAGAGAAAGCAACTATGGAGTGATGTTTGTATGCCTACTAAAATATAGTTTGGAGGAAGTTCGAGAGTCATATCTGGGAAGCTTACAGTCACTTAGAGAAAGCAACTCTCGGGGGGTGTTTCGTAGGCCTGCTAAACTCTATTTTCAATGAAGTGTTAGAATAATATATGGGAACTCAGTGAAAGCAACGTCGTGGTTGTGGTTCCTAGGCATACTAACCTGTAATTTGGAAGAAGCAAGAGAATCACATGTAGAGCCGCTTACATTCCGGCACCGAAAACAACTATGGGGTGGTGTTTTGAAGGCTTGCAAAACTCTAGTTTGGACGAAGTTTGAGAGTCATATATAGGAAAGTTTACAGTCACGTAGAGAAAACAACTCTCTGGGTGTGGAATGTAGGCCTGCTAAACTCTATTTTGGTTGAAGTGTGAGAGTCATATATGGGAACGCTTACATTCACTCAGAGAAAACAACGTTTGGGTGGTGGTTTGTAGGGCATACTAAACTGTAGTTTGGAAGAAGTACGAGAGTCCTATATAGGAACACTTACATTCACGCAGAGAAAGCACTTATAGCGTCAGGTTTTGTAGGCATGCTAAACTGCAGTTTGGAAGAAGTTGGAGAACCTTATACAGGAATGATTACCATCACCTAGGGAAAGCAACTCTCGGGAGATTGTTTGTACACATGCTAAACTCTAATTTGGATGAAGTGTGAGAGTCAAACATGGGACCGCTTACATTCCCTCAGAGAAACAACATTGGGCTGGTTTTTGTAGGCATACTAAATAGTTTGGAAGAAGTACGAGAATGATATTTGGGAACGTTTACATTCACCCAGAGAAAGCAACTACGGGGTGGTGTTTTGTAAGCATGCTATAGTTTGGAAGAAGTTCTAAACCTGAACAGTCACTTAGAGAAAGCAACTCTTGGTGGGTGATTTTTAGGTCTGCTAAATTGTATTTTGAAAGAAGTACCAGAGTCATATATACTAATGCTTACATTCATGCAAAGAAAAAACTATGGGGTGATGTTTTGTGGGCATGTTAACCTGTAGTTTGGAAGAAGTTGGAGAGTCTTATTTAGGAAAGCTTACAGTCACCTAGAGAAAGCAACTCTCGGGAGATCCTTTCTTGGCCTGCTAAACTCTACTTTGCATCAATTGTGAGAGTCAAACATGGGAATGCTTTCATTCATTCAGAGAACGCAACGTTTGGGTGGTGGTTTGTAGGCATTCTAAACTGTATTTTGGAGGAAGTACAAGAGTCATATATCTGAACGCTTACATTCAGGCATAGACAGCAACTCTGGGGTCGTATTTTGTTGGCATGCTAAACTGTGGTTTGGAAGAAGTTCGAGAGTCTTATATAGGAAAGATTACAGCGACACAGAGAAAACAGCTCTCGGAAGTTTATTGGTAGGCCTGCTAAACTCTAATTTGGATGAAATGTGAGAACGCTTGCATTCATTCACTCAGAGAAAGAAACATTATCGTGATGGTTTGAAGGCATAATAACTGTAGTTGGGAAGAAGTAGGAGAGTCATATATATGAACGGTTACATTCACGCAGAGAAAGCAACTGTGGGGTGGCGCAGGTATGCATGTTAATCTGTAGTTTGGAGGAAGTGCGAGAGTCATATCTGGGGAAAATTACAGTCACTTAGAGAAAGGAACCATTTTGGGCTGGTTTGTAGATCTGCTAAATTCTATTTTGGAACAGAGTGTGAGTCATATATGGGAACGCTTATGTTCACTCAGAGAAAGCAACCACGGTGTGGTGTTTTGTTGGCATGCTGTAGTTTGAAAGAAGTTGGAGATTCTTATATAGGAAAGTTTACAGTCACCTAGAGAAAGCAACTCACGGGGTGTGGTTTGTAGGCCTGCTAAACTCTAATTTAGATGAAGTGAGAGAGGCATATATATGAACGCTTATATTGATGCAGAGAAAGTAACTATGGGGTGGTGTTTTGTAGGCATGCTAAAATATAATTTGGAAGAAGTTCGAAAGCAGACAGTCACTTAGAGAAAGCAACTCTCGGCGGTTCATTTTTCGGTCTGCTAAATTGTATTTTGAAAGAAGTACCAGAGTCATATATACAAACGCTTACATTCATGCAGAGAAAGCAACTGTGGGGTGGTGTTTTCTAGGCATGCTAAACTCTAGTTTGGACGAAGTTTGAGAATCACATATAAGAAAGCTTAGAGTCACTTAGAGAAAGCAAATCTCTGGTGTGGAATGTAGGCGTGCTAAACTCTATTTTGGTTTCAGAGTGAGAGTCATATATGGGAAGGCTTACATTCACTCAGAGAAAGCTACGATGATGTGGTGGTTTGTAGGCATACTAAACTCTAGTTTGGAAGAAGTAGGAGAATGATATATGGGAACACTTACATTCATGCAGAGAAAGCAATTATGGGGTGGATTTTTTGTAGCCATGCTAATCTCTATTTTGCAAGAAGTTAAAGAGTAATATATAGGAAAACGTACCGTCATTTATAGAAAGCAACTTTCGGGGGATGGTTTGTAGGCCTGCAAAACTCTACTTTGGAAGAAGGGGGAGAGTCATATTGGGGACTGCGTACATTCACTCAGAGAAATCAACGATGGGGTTGTGGTTTGTAGGCATACTAAACTCTAGTTTGGAAGAAGTACAAGAATCATATATAGGAACGCTTACATTCATGCAGAGAAAGCAACTATGGAGTGATGTTTGTATGCCTACTAAACTATAGTTTGGGGGATGTTCGAGAGTCATATCTGGGAAGTTTACAGTCATTTAGAGAAAGCAACTCTTGGGGGGGTGGTTCGTAGGCCTGCTAAACTCTATTTTCAGTGAAGTGTTAGAATCATATACAGGAACGCTTACATTCACTCAGAGAAAGCAACGTTGGGGTGGCCGTTTTTGAGCATACTGAACTCTACTTTGGAAGAGGTACGAGAGACATATACAGGAACGCTTACATTAACACAGAGAAAGCAAATATGGCGTGCTGTAGTGCAGGCATGCTAAACTATAGATTGGAAGAAGTTCGAAAGCTGACAGTCATTTACAGAAAGCAACTCTTGGCGGGTGATTTTTAGGTCTGCTAAATTGTATTTTGAAAGACGTACCAGAGTCATATAGACAAACGCTTACATTCATGCAGAGAAAGAAACTATGGGGTGATGTGTTGTTGGCATGCTAAACTGCAGTTTGGAAGGAGTTCGAGAGTGTTATATAGGATAACTTAGAGTCACCTAGAGAAAGCAACACTCGGGACAGCTTTGCAAGCCTGTAAACACTAATTAGCAGCAATTGTGAGAGTCAAACATGGGAACGCTTACATTCACTCAGAGAACACAACGTCTGGGTGGTGATTTGTAGGCATCATAACTGTAGTTTGGAAGAAGTAGGAGAGTCATATATATGAACGGTTACATTCACGCAGAGAAAGCAACTGATGGGTGGCGTATGTACGCATGTTAATGTATACTTTGGAGGAAGTTCGGGAGTCTTATCTGGGGAAAATTGCAGTCACTTAGAGAAAGCAACCATCGGGGGCCGTTTTGTAGATCTGCTAAATTCTATTTTGGAAGAAGAGAGAAAGTCATATGTGGGAACGCTTATGTTCACTCAGAGAAATCAACGATGGGGCAGTGTTTCGTTGGCATGCTAAAGTGTAGTTTGGAAGAAGTTCGCGAGTCTTATATAAGAAAGCTTACAGTCACCTAGAGAAAGTAACTCTCGGCAGATTGTTTCTAAGCATGCTAAACTCTAATTTGCATCAATTGTGAGAGTCAAACATGGGAACGCTTACATTCACTCAGAGAACGCAACGTTTGGGTGGTGGTTTGTAAGCATTCTAAACTGTATTTTGGAGGAAGTAGGAGAGTCATATATACGAATGCTTACATTCACGCAGAGAAAGCAACTCTGGGGTCGTATTTTGTTGGCATGCTAAACTGTGGTTTGGAAGAAGTTCGAGAGCCTTATATAGGAAAGATTACACTGACACAGAGAAAACAACTCTCTGTAGTTTGTTGGTAGGTCTGCTAAACTGTAATTTGGATGAAGTGTGAGAACGCTTGCATTCACTCAGAGAAAGAACTTTGTCGTGGTGGTTTGTAGGAATAACAACTGTAGTTCGAAGAAGTAGGAGAGTCATATATGAACGGTTACATTCACGCAGAGAAAGCAATTGTGGGGTGGTGTATGTAATCATCATAATCTGTAGTTTGGAGGAAGTTCGAGAGTCATATCTGGGGAAAATTAGAGTCACTTAGAGAAAGGAACCATCGGGGGCTGGTGTGTAGGTCTGCTAAATTCTATTTTGGAAAAAGAGTGAGAGTCATATATGGGAACGCTTATGTTCACCCAGAGAAATCAATGATGGGGCGCTGTATTGTTCGCATTCCAAACTGTAGTTTGGAAGAAGTTCGAGAGTCTTATATAGGAAAGTTTACAGTCACCTAGAGAAAGCAACTCACAGGAAGTGGTTTGTAGGCCGCTAAACTCTAATTTGGATGAAGTGAAAGAGGCATACATGGATACGCTTCATTCACTCAGAGAAAGGTAAATTGTGGTGCCGGTTTTTAGGTATACTAAACTGCAGTTTGGAAGAAGTACGAGAGACATATATATGAACACTTATATGGACGCAGAGAAAGCAACTATGGGGTGGTGTTTTGTTGGCATGCTAAAATATAGTTTGGAAGAAGTTCGAAAGCAGACAGTCAGAGAAAGCAACTCTTGGCGGTAGATTTTTAGGTCTGCTAAATTGTATTTTGAAAGAAGTACCAGTGTCATATATACAAACGCTTACATTCATGCAGAGAAAGCAACTGTGGGGTGGTGTTTTCTAGGCGTGCTAAACTCTAGTTTGGACGAAGTTTGAGAATCACATATAAGAAAGCTTAGAGTCTCTTAGGGAAAGCAAATTTCTGGTTGTGGAATGTAGGCGTGCTAAATTCTATTTTGGTTTAAGATTGAGAGTCATATATGGAAAGGGTTACATTCACTCAGAGAAAGCAACGATGATGTGGTGGTTTGTAGGCATACTAAACTCTAGTTTGGAAGAAGTAGGAAAATGATATTTGGGAATGCTTACATTCATGCAGAGAAAGCAATTATGGGGTGGGTTTTTGTACCCATGCTAATCTCTAGTTTGGAAGAAGTTATATAGGAAAGCGTACAGTCATTTATAAAAACCAACTATCGGGGGATGGACGGTAGGCCTGCAAAACTCTACTTTGGAAGAAGTGAGAGAGTCATATTGGGGACCACGTACATTGACTCAGAGAAATCAAGGATGGGCTTGTGTTTTGTAGGCATACTAAACTCTAGTTTGGAGGAAGTACAAGAATCATATATAGGAACGCTTACATTCATGCAGAGAAAGCAACTATGGAGTGATGTTTTTATGCCTACTAAACTATAGTTTGGAGGAAGTTTAGAATCTTATATAGCAAAGCTTACAGTCACGTAGAGAGAGCAACTCTCGGGAGATGGTTTCTAAGCCTGCTAATTTGCACCAACTGTTAAAGTCAAATATGGGAAGGTTTACATCCACTCAGAACGCAAGGTTTGGGTTGTAGTTTGTGGCCATAATAACTGTAGTTCGGAAGAAGTAGGAAAGTCATATATATGAACGGTTACATTCACGCAGAGAAAGCAACTATGGAGTGATGTTTGTATGCCTACTAAACTATAGTTTGGAGGATGTAACTCTCGGGGGGTGGTTCGTAGGCCCGCTAAACTCTATTTTCAATGAAGTGTTAAAATCATATACAGGAACGCTTACATTCACTCAGAGAAAGCAACGTTGGGGTGGCCGTTTTTGAGCATACTAAACTCTACTTTGGAAGAGGTACGAGAGACATAAATACGAACGCTTACATTAACACAGAGAAAGCAAATACGGGGTGCTGTAGTGCAGGCATGCTAAACTATAGATTGGAAGAAGTTCGAAAGCTGACAGTCACTTAGAGAAAGCAACTCTTGGCGGGTGATTTTTTCAGTCTGCTAAATTGTATTTTGAAAGACGTGTCAGAGTCTTATATACAAACGCTTACATTCATGCATAGAAAGAAAATATGGGGTGATGTGTTGTGGGGATGCTAAACTGCAGTTTGGAAGGAGTTCGAGAGTGTTATTTGGATAGCTTACAGTCACCTAGAGAAAGCAACACTCAGGAGAGCTTTGCAAGCCTGCTAAACTCTAACTAGCAGCAATTGTGAGAGTCAAACATTGGAACGCTTACATTCACTCAGAGAACACAACGTTTGGGTGGTGGTTTGTAGGCATAATAACTGTAGTTCAGAAGAAGTAGGAGAGTCATATATATGAACGGTTACATTCACGCAGAGAAAGCAACTGTTGGGTGGCGTATGTATGCATGCTAATCTGTAGTTTGGAGGAAGTGCGAGAGTCATATCTGGGGAAAATTACAGTCACCTAGAGAAAGCAACTCTCGGGAGATCCTTTCTTGGCCTGCTAAACTCTACTTTGCATCAATTGTGAGAGTCAAACATGGGAACGCTTACATTCACTCAGAGAACGCAACGTTTGGGTGGTGGTTTGTAAGCATTCTAAATTGTATTTTGGAGGAAGTAGGAGACTCATATATACGAATGCTTACATTCACGCAGAGAAAGCAACTCTGGGGTCGTATTTTGTTGGCATGCTAAACTGTGGTTTGGAAGAAGTTCGAGAGCCTTACATAAGAAAGATTACAGTGACACAGAGAAAAACAACTCTCTGTAGTTTGTTGGTAGGTCTGCTAAACTGTAATTTGGATGAAGTGTGAGAATGCTTGCATTCACTCAGAGAAAGAACGTTGTCGTGATGGTTTGTAGGAATAAATGCTGTAGTTTAAAAGAAGGAGAGTCATATATGAACGGTTACATTCACGCAGAGAAAGCAACTGTGGGGTGGCCTATGTAATCATCATAATCTATAGTTTGGAGAAAGTTCGAGAGTCATATGTGGGAAAAATTAGAGTCACGTAGAGAATTGGAACCATCGGGTGTTGTGTAGGTCTGCTAAATTCTATTTTGGAAGAAGAGTGAGAGTCATATATGGGAACGCTTATGTTCACTCAGAGAAATCAACGATGGGGCGCTGTATTGTTGGCATGCTAAACTGTAGTTTGGAAGAAGTTCGAGAGTCTTATATAGGAAAGTTTACAGTCACCTAGAGAATGCAACTCACAGGAGGTGGTTTGTGGGCCACTACACTCTAATTTGGATGAAGTGAAAGAGGCATACATGGATACGCTTCATTCACTCAGAGAAAGGTAAATTGTGGTGCCGGTTTTTAGGTATACTAAACTCCAGTTTGGAAGAAGTACGAGAGTCATATATATGAACGCTTATATGGACGCAGAGAAAGCAACTATGGGGTGGTGTTTTGTAGGCATGCTAAAATATAATTTGGAAGAAGTTCGAAAGCTGACAGTGACTTAGAGAAGGCAACTCTCGGCGGTTGATTTTGAGGTCTGCTAAATTGTATTTTGAAAGAAGTACCAGAGTCATATATAAAATCTCTTACATTTATGCTGAGAAAAACTATGTGGTGATGTTTTGTTGGCGTGCTGAAATGTAGTTTCGAAGAAGTTCGACAGTCTTTTATAGGAAACCTTACAGTCCCCTAGAGGAAGCAACTTTCGAGAGATAGTTTGTAAGCCTGCTAAACTCTACTTTGCATCATTTGGAACAGTCATACTTGGGAACGCTAACATTCTCTCAGAGAACTTAACTTTTGGGTGGTTGTTTGTAAGCATACTAAACGGTATTTTGGAAGTAGCAGAGTCATATATATGAGCGCTTACATTCACCCAGAGAGGGCCACTATGGGGTGGTGTTTTGTAGGCCTGCTAAAATATAATTTGGAAGAAGTTCGAAAGCTGACAGTGACTTAGAGAAGGCAACTCTCGGCGGTTGATTTAGAGGTCTGCTAAATTGTATTTTGAAAGAAGTACCAGAGTCATATATAAAATCGCTTATATTTATGCTGAGAAAGAAACTATGTGGTGATGTTTTGTTGGCGTGCTGAAATGTAGTTTCGAAGAAGTTCGACAGTCTTTTATAGGAAAGCTTACAGTCCCCCAGAGGAAGCAACTTTCGAGAGATAGTTTGTAAGCCTGCTAAACTCTACTTTGCATCATTTGGAACAGTCATACTTGGGAACGCTAACATTCTCTCAGAGAACGCAACGTTTGGTTGGTTGTTTGTAAGCATACTAAACTGTATTTTGGAAGAAGTAGCAGAGTCATATATACAAGTGCTTACATTCACGCAGAGAGGGCAACTATGGGGTGGTGTTTTGTAGGCATGCAAATCTCTAGTTGCGAAGAAGTTAAGAGTAATAGGAAAGCTTACAGTCTCATAGAGAAAGCAACCCTTGGGGGCTGGTTTGTAGTTCTGCTAAATTCTATTTTGGATGAAGTGTGAATCATAAACGGGAACGCTAACATTCACTCAGAGAAAGCAGGGTTGCGGTGGTGGTTTTTAGTCACACTAAACTGGAGTTTGGAGGAAGTACGAGAATAAAAGAATGCTTACATTCACTCAGAAAAAGCAAAGTTGGGGAGGTGGTTTGTAGGTGTACTATAGTTTGGAAGAAGTACGAGCGTGATGCATAGGAACGCTTACATTCACGCAAACTATGGGGTGGCCTTTTGTTGGCATGCTAAACTATGTTCCAAAGTCATATATAGGAAAGCTTATAGTGAGAGAAAGCAACTCTCAGGCGGTGTTTTGTAGGTCCGGTAAATTGCATTTTGAAAGCAGTCCGAGATTCATATAAGGGAAAGCCTATATCCACTCAGAGAAAGCAATGTTGGGCTGGTGGTTTGTAGGCATACTAAACTGTATTTTGGAACTCGTATGTATGACTCTCACACTTGATCCAAATTAGAGTTCACCAGGCCTATAAACCACATCCTGAAAGTTGCTTTCTCTAGGTGAATGTAAGCTTTCCTATATAAAACTCTCGAACTTCTTCCAAACTACAGTTTAGCATGCCAACAATACACCACCGGATCGTTGCTTTCTCTGAGTGAACATAAGCATTCCCTTATATGAATCTCTTTTTCCAAAATAGAATTTAGCAGACCTACAAACCAGTCCCCGATGGTTGATTTAGCTATGTGACTGTAATTTTCCCTAGATATGACTCTCGAATTTCCTCCAAACTATAGATTAGCACGCGTACATACGGTACCCAACAGTTGCTTTCTCTGCGTGAATGTAACCGTTCATATATATGACTTTCCTACTTTTTCCGAACTACAGTTATTATGGCCACAAACCACAACCCAAACGTTGCGTTCTGAGTGGATGTAAACCTTCCCATGTTTGACTTTAACAATCGGTGCAAATTAGTTTAGCAGGCTTAGAAACCATCTCCCGAGAGTTGCTTTCTCTAGGTGACTGTAAGCTTTCCTATATAAGACTCTCGAACTTCTTAGAAGTTTTGTGGGCAGTTTAGCATGCCCACAAAACATCACCCCATAGTTTCTTTCTCTGCATGAATGTAACCGTTTGTAACTATGATTCTGGTACTTATTTCAAAACACAATTTAGCAGACCTAAAAATCACACGCAGAGAGTTTCTTTCTCTAAGTGACAGCTTTCGAACTTCTTCCAAACTACAGTTTAGCATGCCTAAAAACACGAACCCATAGTGGCTTTCAGTGCCTGAATGTAAGCGGTTCTATATGTGATTCTTTTGCTTCTTCCAAATTACAGGTTAGTATACCTACAAACCACCACCCCAACGTTGCTTTCTCTGAGTGAATGTAAGCGTTCCTGTATATGATTCTAACACTTCATTGAAAATAGAGTTTAGCAGGCCTACGAACCACCCCCAGAGAGTTGCTTTCTCTAAATGACTGTAAGCTTCCCAGATATGACTCTCGAACATCCTCCAAACTATAGTTTAGTAGGCATACAAACATCACTCCATAGTTGCTTTCTCTGCATGAATGTAAGCGTTCCTATATATGATTCTCGTACTTCCTCCAAACTAGAGTTTAGTATGCCTACAAAACACAACCCCATCCTTGATTTCTCTGAGTGAATGTACGCAGTCCCCAATATGACTCTCCCCCTTCTTCCAAAGTAGAGTTTTGCAGGCCTACCATCCATCCCCCGTAAATTGGTTTCTATAAATGAGTGTACGCTTTCCTATATAACTTCTTCCAAACTAGAGATTAGCATGGGTGCAAAAAATCCACCGCATAATTGCTTTCTCTGCATGAATGTAAGCGTTCCCATATATCATTCTCCTACTTCTTCCAAACTAGAGTTTAGTATGCCTACAAACCACCACACCATCGTTGCTTTCTCTGAGTGAATGTAACCCTTTCCATATATGATGCTCAGTCTTAAACCACAATAGAGTTTAGCACGCCTACATTCCACAACCAGAGATTTGCTTTCTCTAAGTGACTCTAAGCTTTCTTATATGTGATTCTCAAACTTCGTCCAAACTAGATTTTAGCATGCCTACAATACACCACCCCACAGATGCTTTCTCTGCATGAATGTAAGCGTTCTTTATATGACACTGGTACTTCTTTCAAAATACAATTTAGCAGACCTAAAAATCCACCGCCAAGAGTTGCTTTCTCTAAGTGACTGTCTGCTTTCGAACTTCTTCCAAATTATATATTAGCATGCCTACAAAACACCACCCCATAGTTGCTTTCTCTGCGTCCATATAAGCGTTCATATATATGACTCTCGTACTTCTTCCAAACTGGAGTTTAGTATACCTAAAAACCGCCACTCCAACTTACCTTTCTCTGAGTGAATGAAGCATATCCATGTATGCCTCTTTCACTTCATCCAAATTAGAGTTTAGCGGCCTACAAACCACCTCCTGTGAGTTGCTTTCTCTAGGTGACTGTAAACTTTCCTATATAAGACTCTCGAACTTCTTCCAAACTACAGTTTGGCATGCCAACAATACAGCGCCCCATCATTGATTTCTCTGAGTGAACATAAACGTTCCCATATATGACTCTCACTCTTTTTCCAAAATAGAATTTAGCAGACCTACACACCAGCCCCCGATGGTTCCTTTCTCTAAGTGACTCTAATTTTCCCCAGATATGACTCTCGAACTTCCTCCAAACTACAGATTATGATGATTACATACACCACCCCACAATTGCTTTCTCTGCGTGAATGTAACCGTTCATATATGACTCTCCTACTTCTTCGAACTACAGTTGTTATTCCTACAAACCACCACGACAAAGTTCTTTCTCTGAGTGAATGCAAGCGTTCTCACACTTCATCCAAATTACAGTTTAGCAGACCTACCAACAAACTACAGAGAGTTGTTTTCTCTGTGTCAGTGTAATCTTTCCTATATAAGGCTCTCGAACTTCTTCCAAACCACAGTTTAGCATGCCAACAAAATACGACCCCAGAGTTGCTTTCTCTGCGTGAATGTAAGCATTCGTATATATGACTCTCCTACTTCCTCCAAAATACAGTTTAGAATGCTTACAAACCACCACCCAAACGTTGCGTTCTCTGAGTGAATGTAAGCGTTCCCATGTTTGACTCTCACAATTGATGCAAATTAGAGTTTAGCATGCTTAGAAACAATCTGCCGAGAGTTACTTTCTCTAGGTGACTGTAAGCTTTCTTATATAAGACTCGCGAACTTCTTCCAAACTACACTTTAGCATGCCAACGAAACACTGCCCCATCGTTGATTTCTCTGAGTGAACATAAGCGTTCCCACATATGACTTTCTCTCTTCTTCCAAAATAGAATTTAGCAGATCTACAAAACGGCCCCCGATGGTTGCTTTCTCTAAGTGACTGCAATTTTCCCCAGATAAGACTCCCGAACTTCCTCCAAAGTATACATTAACATGCGTACATACGCCACCCATCAGTTGCTTTCTCTGCGTGAATGTAACCGTTCATATATATGACTCTCCTACTTCTTCCAAACTACAGTTATGATGCCTACAAATCACCACCCAAACGTTGTGTTCTCTGAGTGAATGTAAGCGTACCCATGTTTGACTCTCACAATTGCTGCTAATTAGTGTTTACAGGCTTGCAAAGCTGTCCCGAGTGTTGCTTTCTCTAGGTGACTCTAAGTTATCCTATATAACACTCTCGAACTCCTTCCAAACTGCGGTTTAGCATGCCAACAACACATCACCCCATAGTTTCTTTCTCTGCATGAATGTAAGCGTTTGTCTATATGACTCTGGTACGTCTTTCAAAATACAATTTAGCAGACCTAAAAATCACCCGCCAAGAGTTGCTTTCTGTAAATGACTGTCAGCTTTCGAACTTCTTCCAATCTATAGTTTAGCATGCCTGCACTACAGCACGCCATATTTGCTTTCTCTGTGTTAATGTAAGCGTTCCTGTATATGTCTCTCGTACCTCTTCCAAAGTAGAGTTCAGTATGCTCAAAAACGGCCACCCCAACGTTGCTTTCTCTGAGTGAATGTAAGCGTTCCTGTATATGATTCTAACACTTCACTGAAAATAGAGTTTAGCAGGCCTACGAACCACCCCCCCAAGAGTTGCTTTCTCTAAATGACTGTAAACTTCCCAGATATGACTCTCGAACATCCCCCAAACTATAGTTTAGTAGGCATACAAACATCACTCCATAGTTGCTTTCTCTGCATGAATGTAAGCGTTCCTATATATGATTCTTGTACTTCTTCCAAACTAGAGTTTAGTATGCCTACAAACCACAACCCCATCGTTGATTTCTCTGAGTGAATGTACGCAGTCCCCAATATGACTCTCCCCCTTCTTCCAAAGTAGAGTTTTGCAGGCCTACAAACCATCCCCCGAAAGTTGCTTTCTATAAATGACGGTACGTTTTCCTATATATTACTCTTTAACTTCTTGCAAAATAGAGATTAGCATGGCTACAAAAAATCCACCCCATAATTGCTTTCTCTGCATGAATGTAAGTGTTCCCATATATCATTCTCCTACTTCTTCCAAACTAGAGTTTAGTATGCCTACAAACCACCACATCATCGTAGCTTTCTCTGAGTGAATGTAAGCCTTCCCATATATGACTCTCACTC
Organism: Eulemur rufifrons; assembly: GCF_041146395.1. Classification (NCBI taxonomy): domain Eukaryota; kingdom Metazoa; phylum Chordata; class Mammalia; order Primates; family Lemuridae; genus Eulemur; species Eulemur rufifrons. Next base: position 595,705 of record NW_027182814.1, on the reverse strand, counting down.
TGAAACCAAAATAGAGTTTAGCACGCCTACATTCCACACCAGAGATTTGCTTTCTCTAAGTGACTCTAAGCTTTCTTATATGTGATTCTCAAACTTCGTCCAAACTAGAGTTTAGCATGCCTAGAAAACACCACCCCACAGTTGCTTTCTCTGCATGAATGTAAGCGTTTGTATATATGACTCTGGTACTTCTTTCAAAATACAATTTAGCAGACCGAAAAATGAACCGCCGAGAGTTGCTTTCTCTAAGTGACTGTCTGCTTTCGAACTTCTTCCAAATTATATTTTAGCATGCCTACAAAACACCACCCCATAGTTACTTTCTCTGCATCAATATAAGCGTTCATATATATGCCTCTCTCACTTCATCTAAATTAGAGTTTAGCAGGCCTACAAACCACACCCCGTGAGTTGCTTTCTCTAGGTGACTGTAAACTTTCCTATATAAGAATCTCCAACTTCTTTCAAACTACAGCATGCCAACAAAACACCACACCGTGGTTGCTTTCTCTGAGTGAACATAAGCGTTCCCATATATGACTCACACTCTGTTCCAAAATAGAATTTAGCAGATCTACAAACCAGCCCAAAATGGTTCCTTTCTCTAAGTGACTGTAATTTTCCCCAGATATGACTCTCGCACTTCCTCCAAACTACAGATTAACATGCATACCTGCGCCACCCCACAGTTGCTTTCTCTGCGTGAATGTAACCGTTCATATATATGACTCTCCTACTTCTTCCCAACTACAGTTATTATGCCTTCAAACCATCACGATAATGTTTCTTTCTCTGAGTGAATGAATGCAAGCGTTCTCACATTTCATCCAAATTAGAGTTTAGCAGGCCTACCAATAAACTTCCGAGAGCTGTTTTCTCTGTGTCGCTGTAATCTTTCCTATATAAGACTCTCGAACTTCTTCCAAACCACAGTTTAGCATGCCAACAAAATACGACCCCAGAGTTGCTGTCTATGCCTGAATGTAAGCGTTCAGATATATGACTCTTGTACTTCCTCCAAAATACAGTTTAGAATGCCTACAAACCACCACCCAAACGTTGCGTTCTCTGAATGAATGAAAGCATTCCCATGTTTGACTCTCACAATTGATGCAAAGTAGAGTTTAGCAGGCCAAGAAAGGATCTCCCGAGAGTTGCTTTCTCTAGGTGACTGTAAGCTTTCCTAAATAAGACTCTCCAACTTCTTCCAAACTACAGGTTAACATGCCCACAAAACATCACCCCATAGTTTTTTCTTTGCATGAATGTAAGCATTAGTATATATGACTCTGGTACTTCTTTCAAAATACAATTTAGCAGACCTAAAAATCACCCACCAAGAGTTGCTTTCTCTAAGTGACTGTTCAGGTTTAGAACTTCTTCCAAACTATAGCATGCTTACAAAACACCACCCCGTAGTTGCTTTCTCTGGGTGAATGTAAACGTTCCCAAATATCATTCTCGTACTTCTTCCAAACTATTTAGTATGCCTACAAAAACCAGCCCAATGTTGTTTCTCTGAGGGAATGTAAGCGGTCCCATGTTTGACTCTCACACTTCATCCAAATTAGAGTTTAGCATGTGTACAAACAATCTCCCGAGAGTTGCTTTCCCTAGGTGATGGTAATCATTCTTGTATAAGGTTCTCCAACTTCTTCCAAACTGCAGTTTAGCATGCCTACAAAACCTGACGCCATAAGTGCTTTCTCTGCGTGAATGGAAGTGTTCCTATATAGGACTCTCGTACTTCTTCCAAACTACAGTTTAGTATGCCCTACAAATCACCACCCAAACGTTGTTTTCTCTGAGTGAATGTAAGCGTTCCCATATATGACTCTCACACTTCAACCAAAATAGAGTTTAGCAGGCCTACATTCCACACCCAGAGATTTGCTTTCTCTAAGTGACTGTAAGCTTTCTTATATGTGATTCTCAAACTTCGTCCAAACTAGAGTTTAGCATGCCTATAAAACACCACCCCATAGTTACTTTCAGTGCGTCAAAATGTATGTGTTCCTATATGTGATTCTCGTGCTTCTTCCAAACTGCAGTTTAGTAAGCCTACAAACAACCCCATCGTTGCTTTCTCTGAGGGAATGTAAGCGTTCTCATATATGACTCTCACACTTCAACCAAAACAGGGTTTTGCAGGCCTACAAACCACCCGCCAAGACTTGCTTTTTCAAAGTGGCTGTTACCTTTCCTATATAGGACTCTGGAACTTCTCCCAAGCTAGACTTTAACATGTCTACCTGACACTACTCCGTAGTTGCTCTCGCTGTGTGAATGTAAGCGTTCCTATATATGAGTCTTGTACTTCTTCCTAACTAGCATCTGGCATGCCAAAATAACACTCCCCCATAGTTGCTTTCTTTGAGTCAATGTAAACATTCCTATATATGTCTCTCGCACTTCTTCCAAACTTGAGTTATGTCTACAAACCAATCCCCGACAGCTGTTTTCTCTGAACGAATTTAAGCGTTCCTATATAGGACTATGGCACTTCCTCCAAACTAGAGTTTAGCAAGCCTACACTCCACCCCCGTTCGTTGCTTTCTCTAAGTTACTGTAAGCTTTCCTATACATGGCTCTCGAAATTTTCCAAACTAGAGTTAGCATGCCTACTATACACCTACACATAATTGCTTTGTCTGAGTGAATATAAGCCGTCCTCTATATGACTGTCGCACTTTTTCCAAATTAGAGTGTAGCCAGCCTGGAAAGCACCCCTTATAGTTGCTTTCATTGAGTGAATGTTAACATTCCTATGTATGACTCTCGCAACTTTTCCAATCTAAGATTTTAGCAATGCTACAAATCCCCCGCCGAGAGTTCCTATACATAACTGTCCTCTTTTTCCAAGCTAGAGTTTAGGAAGCCTAGAAACCGTCCCCCCGTAGACGCTTTATGTGAATGTAAGCGTTCCTATATATGACTCTCGCCTTCCTCCAAACTAGAGCTTAGCAAGCCTACAAACCAACTCCCTATAATTGCTTTCTCTGAATGAATGATATCGTTCCTATATAAGACTCTCGAACTTCTTCCAAACCAGAGTTTAACAAGCCAAAAAAGCACCCCCCATAGATGCTTCCTCTAACTCAAAGCTAATATTCCTATATATGATTCAGCTTCTTCATCCAAACCAGAGTAAGGCAAGCCTACAAATCACACACCAATAGTTGCTTTCTATCAGTAAATGTAAGCATCCCTATATATGACTATAGCAATTCTTCCAAACTGGAGTTTAGCAAGCCTCCAGACCCCCGGACCCCACTCCATAGTACCCTGGGCATTGGCGCCTGCCTGTCATGCAGGACATAGGGGCGGACCCTCATCTCAGACACGGCATTGGTGGATTGTAGGCTTTTTTAAGTTTTTGAATTGAAGAAGTCTGAGAATTGGAATTGGGTTTAGGGTAAGGTTAGGTGTTAGGGACTAGGATTAGGTTTAGGGGTTAGGGTTTTAGGTTAGAATTAGGGTTAGGATTACTGTTAGGGTTAGAGATTAGGATTATGTTTAGTGGTTGGGTTTAGGTTTACGGTGAGAGGCAAGAGTAAGGGTCAGGGATTAGGGTTACTGTTAGGAGTTAGATTCAGGGCTTACTAAGGGTTTGGTTTAGTGATAGGGTTAGGGCTTACGTTTAACGGTGTGTGTTAGGGCACGGGCCCTGTCTAACGTACGGGGCACTGTGGATGTGGAGCAAGGCTGGGTCCCCACTTCATCGTACCCTGGGTGTTGGTCTTCAACTGTCATGCAGGACAAAGGCAGAGGCTCATCTCACGCATGGTTAGGATTAAGGTTTAAGGTTAGGGTCAGGGTTGAGGGTTAGGGTGAGGGTTAACAGTTAGAGTTAGGGTAAGGGGGTTAGGGATAGGGTTAGGGTTAAGGGTTAGGTTTATGGTTCAGGTTTAAGGTTAGCATTAGAGGGTAGGTTTAGTGTAACTGTAGGTCAGTGTTGGGGTTAAATCTCTAGGCATTAGGGTAAAGGTTAGTGTTATGGTTAAGAGTTAGGGTTAGGGTTAGTGTTGGTAGGGTTAAGGTTAGGGTTGGCGTTTCAGAATTAGGGATTAGGTGTTATGGTTATGGCTAGGAGTTAGGGTTAGAATTACGGTATAGGCTTGTTCTCAGGGTGTCATGCATTAACGTTAAGATAAGGGGTTGAACTTAGGGTTACGGTGAGGTTTACGTGTTGAGGTGAGCAGTAGGATCAGGGTTAGGTGTTATGTTCTGGGTTAGGGTTGTGGGTGACGGGTAGGGTTTATGCTTAGGGCATGGGCCCTGTATGCACTAGGAGGCGAAGTTAGGAGTCTGTGATGGTCGCTGAGAACACACTCTATCCCACGCAGTGTATGGGCCTCTCGGTTTCATGCCGGACACTGTGGCAGAGCCGGCTTTCATGCATGGCTTAGTAGGATTGTAGGCTTTCAAAACTCTGAGAAAACAAGAAGTCTGAGAATTAGATTTAGGGTTAAAATTACGGCACGGTTTAGGGATGAAGATTAGTGATAGGGTGAGGGCTTAGGGTTAGGGGATAGGGTTAGGGTTAGGGTTGTGGTAGGGTGAAAGTTAGGGTTTTCATTTTAGAAATAGGGATGAGGTGTTATGGTTATGACTATGGTTTAGGATTAGAATTATAGGATAGGGCTTCTTCTCAGGGTGTTATGCATTAACGTTAATTTAAGGGGATAAGTTAGAATTATGGGGAGGTTTATGGTTTACGTTTAGGAATAGGATCATGGTTAGGTGTTATGTTCAGGGTGAGGGTTATCTGTTAGGGGCAGTGCTTATACTTAGCGTACAGGCCCTGTCTGCACTGGGCGGCGGGCGGGGGTTAGGGGGATAGGATTGTCCCCGGGAACACACTCTATTGAACGCTGGGTGTGGATTCCTGGGTTTCATGCAGGACACAGTGGCAGAGCACCCTTTAACTCATGGCATGGGAGGATTGTAGGCTTTCTAAACTCTGAGAAAGCAAGAAGTCTGAGAATTAGATTTAGGGGTAGGATTATGGTAATGTTTAGGGATGAAGATTAGTGTTAGGGTGGAGTCTTAGGGTTAGGTGTTAGGGTTAAATGTTAGTGTTAGGTTTAACAGTTACAGTTAGGTTTACGTTTAAGATTCAGGGTTAGGGTTAAGGTTTGGGTTTAGCGTTTGGCACAGGGTTAGGCTTCAGTATTAGCCTTATGGATAAGGATTAGGAGTAGGGTTAGGGTTAAGGGTTAGTGTCAGGGTTAATGGTAAGTTTCAAGATTGAGGGTTAGGGTTGCGGTTAGGGTTAGGTTTAGCGTTAGGGGTTAGGGTTAGGCTTAGGGTTAAAGGATAGTATTATGGTTAAGTGTTGGGCTTAGGGTTAGGGTTTAGTGTTAGCGTTATCATTAAGGATTAGGGTTAGGGTCAGGGTTAAATGCTTGGGTGCGGTTAATGGTTAGGGTCAGGGATAAGGTTTACGGATAGCGTTAGTGTTAAGGGTTATGGGTAGGTTTAGGGTTCAGGGTTAGAGTTAGCATTAGGACTTAAGGTTAGGATTAGGCAGGAGGTTAGATTTAGGGTTAGATCTAAGTGTTAGGGTAAGGGCTAGGGTTAGGGTTAAGAGATAGGGTTAGGTTTAATGCTTAGGATTAGGGTTAGGGTTTGGGGTTAAAGTAAGTGTTAGGGGTTAGGTTTAAGGATCAAAGGTTAGGGTTATTTTTAGCTGTAGTGTTAGGGTTAGTGATAAGGGATCCCATTAGCATTAAGGGTCTTCCTTACTGTAGGGTTAAGGGTTAGGCTTAGAGTTAAAGGTTAAGGTTAGGGTCAGTGTTAAGAATTAGGGTGAGGGTTAACGGTTAGGGTAAAGGTTAAGCGTTAGGGTTAGGGATTAGCGATTAGGGTTTTTGGTTAGTGTTAGGGTTAGAGGTTAGGAGTTCGTGTTTTATGAAGGGGTATGGTTAGAATTAGGATTGGGGTTAGAGTTAGGGTTAGGTATAGGGGTTAGGTTTAGGGGTTAGTTTTAGGGTAAAAGGATAGGATTAGGGTTATGGGTTGGGCTTAGGTTTAGGGTTAAAGTTTACTGCTAGGGTTAGGGATAGGGTTCAGGGTTAGCTTTAGGGGTTCTGGTTAGCGTTAGGTGTGAGGTTAGTGTCAGGCTTAGGTCTAGTCGTGAGGGTAAGGTTTAGGGTTAGCTTTAAGAGCTAGGGTTATGTTTAATGGTTAGGATTAGGATTAGGGTTAAGGGTTAGCGTAAGGCTTAGGGGTTAGGGTGAAGGGTTAGGGTTTTTGTTAGGCATAGCGTTGGGGTTAGAAGTAAGGGTTACTGTCAGTGTTAGGGTTGTAGGTAGGGTTCCGGTTAGGGTTAGCGGTTTAGAATTAGGGTTAGGGATTAGGTGTTCCAGTGATGACTAGGAGATAGGGTTAGAATTATGGGATAGGGCTTGTTCTCAGGGAATGGGTTATGCATTAACGTTAGGATAAGAGGTTAAAGTTAGGCTCACGGTGAGGTTTACGTGTTAAGGGGAGAAATAGGAACAGGGTTGGGTGTTATGTTCAGGGTTAGGGTTATCTGTTAGAGGTATTGTTTATGCTTAGCGCACGGGCCCTGTCTGCATTGGGCGGGCGGGGGGAGTTTAGGGGGCTGGGATTGTACCCGGGAACCCACTCTATCATACTCTGGGTATGGTCCCGTGGGTTTCATGCAAGACACAGTGGTAGAGCCTCCTTTCACGCATGGCATGGGAGGATTGCAGGCTTTCTAAACTCTAAGAAAGCAAGAAGTCTGAGAATTAGATTTAGGGTTAGGATTATGGTTAGGGTTAAGGATGAAGTTTAGTGTTAGGGTGAGGGCTTAAGGTTAGGGATTAGGGTTAGGGTTAAAGGTTACTCTTAGGTTTAACGATTACAGTTCGGTTTAGGGTTGAGGTTTACGGTTAGGGTTAAGATGAGGGGTTAGGGTTTGGTAGACGTTTAGGGTTAAGTGTTAGGTTTAGGGTTGAAGACTAGGATTAGGGTTAGGATTAAAGGTTAGCGTGAGAGTTAACGCTTAGGGTTAAGGTTAAGAGTTAGGGTTTACGGTTAGGCTTAGGGTTAGATTTAGGGTTAGAGTTATGTGCTATGGTTTGTGTTAGGGGTTAGGGTTAGGTTTACTGTTCACGGTTAGGGTTGGGTTTAGGGGTTAGCATTAGGGTTAGGGATTAGGTTTAGGGTAAGGGTCTAGAGTTAATGTTGGGCTTTAGGCTCGGGGCTTAGGTTCAGGGTCAGGGGTTAGCGTTGGTGGTAGGGCTTAGCTTTAGTGGTCAGTTTAAGGGCACAGGACCTGGTTAGTCTACGGTGAGAGGGGTGCGGTCGGAGTCACCACGAAAGCACAACATCATTCCGTGGGCCTTGGGACAGGACCTACATGCAGGACTCAGGCGGAGCCTCATCTGACACATGGCATGGCTGTATTGTAGGCTTGCTTCACTCTGGGAATGGAAGTAGTGTGAGAATTAGGGTTGGGGTTGGGGTTAGGGTTTTTCGTGTTAGGGGTTAGGTTTCGAGTCAGGGTTAGGTGCTAGGGATTAGTGGTTAGGGTTAGAGTTAGTGTTAGGGGTAAGGCGTTAAGTCTGGGTTAGGGGGCCAGGGTAAGGTTTAGGGTTGGAGTTAGCATTAGGGTTAGGGGTTAGGTTTAAGGGATAGGGTTAGGATTCAGGGTGAGGGTTAGAGGGTTAACAGTTGGGGTTAGGCTTAGGGGTTAGGGATAGTGTTAGGGTTAAGGGTTAGGAGCTTGGTTCAGGTTTAAGGTTAGCATTAGGGGTTGGGGTTAGTGTTAACTGTAGGTCAGTGTTGGGGTTAGAACTCTAGGCATTAGGGTAAAGGTTAGGGTTAGGGTTAAGAGTTAGGGTTCTGTTTAATGGTTAGGATTGGGAATAGGGTTAAGGGTTAGGGTTAAGGTTAGGGGTTATGACGAAGGATCAACGGTTAGGGTTACTTTTAGGCGTAGGATTAGGGTAAGGGGTTAGGGTTAGTGTTAGTGTTGTTGGTAGGGTTAAGGTTAGGGTTGGCGTTTCAGAATTAGGGATTAGGTGTTACGGTTATAGCTAGGAGTTAGGGTTATAATGACGGTATAGGGCTTTTTCTCAGGGTTTCATGCATTAACGTTAAGATATGGGGTTAAAGTTAGGGTTATGGTGAGGTTTACCTGTTAAGGTGAGCAGTAGGATCAGGGTTAGGTGTTATGTTGTGGGTTAGGCATATGGGTGAGGGGTAGGGTTTATGCTTAGGGCACGGGCCCTGTATGCCCTAGGAGGCAAAGTTAGGTGTCTGGGATGGTCGCTGGGAACCCACTCTACCGCACGCAGTGTATGGGCCTCTGGGTTTCATGCAGGACACTGTGGCAGAGCCCTCTTTCACGCATGGCGTGGGAGGATTGCAGGCTTTCTAAACTCTAAGAAAGCAAGAAGTCTGAGAATTAGATTTAGGGTTAGGGTTATGGTTAGGGTTAAGGATGAAGTTTAGTGTTAGGGTGAGGGCTTAGGCTTAGGGATTACGGTTAGGGTTAAAGGTTACTCTTAGATTTAACGGTTACACTTTGGTTTAGGGTTGAGATTTAAGGTTACGGTTAAGATGAGGGGTTAGGGTTTGGTACAGGGTTAGGGTTAAGTGTTAGGTTTAGGGTTGAAGATTAGGATTAGGGTTAGGATTAAAGGTTAGCGTGAGAGTTAACGCTTAGGGTTAAGGTTAAGAGATAGGGTTTAGTGTTAGGGTTAGGGTTAGGGTTAGTTTTAGGGTTAGAGTTATGTGCTATGGTTTGTGTTAGAGGTAAGTGTTAGGTTTACTTTTCACGGTTAGGGTTACGTTTAGGGGTTAGCATTAGGGTTAGGGTTAGGGTTAGGGTTAAGGGAAAGGATTAGGGTTAATTGTTGGGCTTAGGGTTAGGGTTTAGTGTTAGGGTTATCATTAAGGATTAGGGTTAGGGTCAGGGTTAAATGCTTGGGTGCGGGTAATGGTTAGGGTCAGGGTTAAGGTTCACGGATAGGGTTAGGATTAGGGTTAGGATTAAAAGTTAGCGTGAGAGTTAACGCTTAGGGTTCAGGTTAAGAGTTAGGGTTTAGGGTTAGGGTTAAGGTTAGGGTTCGTTTTAGGGTTAGAGTTATGTGCTATGGTTTGTGTTAGAGGTTAGGGTTAGGTTTACTGGTCACGGTTAGGGTTAGGTTTAGGGGGTAGCGTTAGTGTTAGGGTTAGGGTTAAGGGATAGGATTAGGGATAAGTGTTCGGCTTAGGCTTAGGGTTTAGTGTTAGGGTTAGCATTAAGGATAAGGGTTAGGGTCAGGGTTAAATGCTTGGGTGCAGGTAATGGTTGGGGTCAGGGTTAAGGTTCACGGATAGGGTTAGTGTTAACGGTTCCGGGTAGGTTTAGGGTTCAGGGTTAGTGTTAGCATTAGGGCTTAAGGTTAGGATTAGGCGGTAGGTTAGATTTAGGGTTAGATCTAGGCGTTAGGGTAAGGGCTAGCGTTAGGGTTAAGAGATAGGGTTAGGTTTAATGCTTAGGATTAGGGTTAGGGTTTGGGGTTAAAGTACGTGTTAGGGGTTAGGTTTAAGGATCCAAGGTTAGGGTTATTTTAGCTGTAGTGTTATGGTTAGGGATAAGGGATCCCATTAGCATTAAGGGTCTTCCTTACTGTAGGGTTAAGGGTTAGGCTTAGAGTTAAAGGTTAAGGTTAGGGTCATTGTTAAGATTTAGGGTGAGGGTTAACGGTTAGGGTAAAGGTTAAGCGTTAGGGTTAGAGATTAGTGATTAGGGTTTTTGGTTAGTTTTAGGGTTAGCGGTTAGGAGTTAGTGTATTATGAAGGGGTATGGTTAGAAATAGGATTGGGGTTAGAGTTAGGGTGAGGTATAGGGGTTAGGTTTAGGGGTTAGTTTTAGGGTAAAAGGATAGGATTAGGGTTACGGGTTGGGCTTAGGTTTAGGGTTAAAGTTTACTGCTAGGGTTAGGAATAGGGTTCAGGGTTAGCTTTAGGGGTTCTGGTTAGGATTAGGTGTTAGGTTAGTGTCAGGGTTAGGTCTAGTCGTGAGGGTAAGGTTTAGGTTTAGCTTTAAGAGCTAGGGTTAGGTTTAATGGTTAAGATTAGGATTAGGGTTAAGGGTTAGGGTAAGGCTTAGGGGTTAGGGTGAAGGGTTAGGGTCAAGGGTTAGGGTTTTTGTTAGGCATAGCGTTGGGGTTAGAAGTAAGGGTTACTGTCAGTGTTAGGGTTGTAGGTAGGGTTACGGTTAGGGTTAGCGGTTTAGAATTAGGGTTAGGGATTAGGTGTCACAGTGATGACTAGGAGATAGGGTTAGAATTATGGGATAGGGGTTGTTCTCAGGAAATGGGTTATGCATTAACGTTAGGATAAGAGGTTAAAGTTAGGCGCACGGTGAGGTTTACGTGTTAAGGTGAGAAATAGGAACAGGGTTGGGTGTTATGTTCAGGGTTTGGGTTATCTGTTAAAGGTATTGTTTATGCTTAGCGCACGGGCCCTGTCTGCATTAGGCGGGCGGGGGGAGTTTAGGGGGCTGGGATTGTACCCGGGAACCCACTCTATCATACTCTGGGTATGGGCCCGTGGGTTTCATGCAGGACACAGTGGTAGAGCCTCCTTTCACGCATGGCATGGGAGGATTGCAGGCTTTCTAAACTCTAATCAAGCCCGAAGTCTGAGAATTAGATTTAGGGTTAGGATTCTGGTTAGGGTTAAGGATGAAGTTTAGTGTTAGGGTGAGGGCTTAGGGTTAGGGAATAGGGTTAGGGTTAAAGGTTACTCTTAGGTTTAACGGTTACACTTTGGTTTAGGGTTGAGGTTTACGGTTAGGGTTAAGATGAGGGGTTAGGGTTTGGTACAGGGTTAGGGTTAAGTGTTAGGTTTAGGGTTGACGATTAGGATTAGGGTTAGGATTAAAGGTTAGCGTGAGAGTTAACGCTTAGTGTTAAGGTTAAGAGTTGGGGTTTAGGTTTAGGGTTAGGGTTAGGGTTAGTTTTAGGTTTAGAGTTATGTGCTATGGTTTGTGTTAGAGGTTAGGGTTAGGTTTACTGGTCACGGTTAGGGTTACGTTTAGGGGTTAGCATTACAGTTAGGGTTAGGGTTAGGGTTAAGTGTTTAAAATTTTAAAATTTCCCTGCCTTTTAAAACAATGGAAAAATGGTGGTGGGTTAGCGTTAGGGTTAAGGTTAGGGTTAGGGTTAGGGTTAAGGGTTTAAAATTTTAAAATTTTAAGGTTTAAGTGTGAAGGGTTAAGGGTTTAAAATTTAAAATTTAAAAATTTCCCTTAAAAATTGGTGGTGGGTTAGGGTTATGGTTAAGGTTAGGGTTAGGGTTAGGGTTAGGGTTAAGGGTTTAAAATTTTAAAATTTCCCTGCCTTTTAAAACAATAGAAAAATGGTGGTGGGATGATACTTAGAAGAATGGCTTCTTGTCTGTCTCCACTAACAAAAATAGGCAACACCAAGTCAGCTACTCCTCAGCATAGTTATGTCCGTCGCAGCCTTCTTGGGTTTCAGGAGTCACAAACAAACGTTATCACAATTATGGTGAAACGCTGAACACCTGCAAATAATTTTCAACGTAGTGGCATACTTCTTGGAACAAGCCAGGTACCTGTGCCCACGCATAGAGGAGTATATAGAAACATGGTGGAATCCCAGCTGATGAAGCAAAGGATTCTTAAAGGAACGATATGACCATGCGGATCCTCTTTAATTCTCTGAATCAGAATTCCCACTTTTCACCTGCCAAACACATGCCCACTACTCTTCTCTGGGGATAATAAAAACAAACCAGCGATCTGACAGATGGCCTGAACACCCATCCTGACCGACCCCACAAAAAAAAAAGTACCCTCCAGCTACTAATTATAATGCCAATTTGCAAAATTTCCCTGCATTTTTAAACAATGGAGAAATGATGGTGGGATGATACTTAGAAGAATGGCTTCTTGTCAGTCTCCACTGACATAAATAGGCAACACCAAGTCAGCTACGCCTCAGCATAGTTATGTCTGTCGCAGCCTTCTTTGGTTTCAGGAGGCACAAACAAACGTTATCACAATTATGGTGAAACGCTGAACACCTGCAAATAATTTTCAACGTAGTGGTTAATTGAAAAGCTCTGCGGCTTACTTCTTGGAACAAGCCAGTTACCTGTTCCCACGCAAAGAGGAGTATATAGAACCATGGTGGATTTCCAGCTGATGAGATAAAGGATTATTAAAGGAACGGGATGACCATGCGGATCCTGTTTAATTCTCTGAAACAGAATCCGCCCTTTTCACCTGCCAAACACATGCCCACTTCTCCTCTCTGGGGATAATAAAAACTAACCAGCGAACTGACAGAGGGCCTGACCCCCCCCATCCACATCAACCACAAAAAAAAAAAAAAAAAAAAAAAAAAACCGTACCCTCCAGCTACTAATTATAATGCTAACTTGCATAATTTCCCTGCATTTTAAAACAATGGAAAAATGGTGGTGGAATGATACTTAGAAGAATGGCTTCTTGTCTGTCTCCACTAAGAAAAATAGGCAACACCAAGTCAGCTATTCCTCAGCATAGTTATGTCCGTCGCAGCCTTCTTTGGTTTCAGGAGGCACATACAAACGTTATCAAAATTATGGTGAAACGCTGAAAACTTGCAAATAATTTTCAACGTACTGGTTAATTTGAAAACTCTCCAGCATACTTCTTGGAACAAGCCAGGTACCTGTGCCCACGCATAGAGGAGTATATAGAAACATGGTGGAATCCCAGCTGATGAAGCAAAGGATTCTTAAAGGAATGAGATGACCATGCGGATCCTGTTTAATTCTCTGAAACAGAATCCGAACTTTTAACCTGCCAAACACATGCCCACTACTCTTCTCTGGGGATAATAAAAACAAACCAGCGATCTGACAGAGGGCCTGAACACCCATCCTGACCGACCCCACAAAAAAAAAAAGTACCCTCCCGCTACTAATTATAATGCTAACTTGCAAAATTTCCCTGCCTTTTAAAACAATGGAAAAATGGTGGTGGGATGATACTTAGAAGAATGGCTTCTTGTCAGTCTCCACTAACAAAAATAGGCAACACCAAGTCAGCTACTCCTCAGCATAGTTATGTCCGTCGCAGCCTTCTTGGGTTTCAGGAGGCACAAACAAACGTTATCACAATTATGGTGAAACGCTGAACACCTGCAAATAATTTTCAACGTAGTGGTTAATTGAAAAGCTCTGTGGCATACTTCTTGGAACAGGCCAGTTACCTGTTCCGACGCAAAGAGGAGTATATAGAACCATGGTGGATTTCCAGCTGATGAAGTAAAGGATTATTAAAGGAACGGGATGACCATGGGGATCATCGTTAATTCTCTGAAACAGAATCCGCCCTTTTCACCTGCCAAACACATGCCCACTTCTCCTCTCTGGGGATAATAAAAACTAACCAGCGAACTGACAGAGGGCCTCACCCCCCCATCCACATCGACCACACACAAAAAAAAACGGTACCCTCCAGCTACTAATTATAATGCTAACTTGCAAAATTTCCCTGCATTTTAAAACAATGGAAAAATGGTGGTGGGATGATACTTAGAAGAATGGCTTCTTGTCTGTCTCCACTAACAAAAATAGGCAACACCAAGTCAGCTACGCCTCAGCATAGTTATGTCCGTCGCAGCCTTCTTGGGTTTCAGGAGGCACATACAAACGTTATCAAAATTATGGTGAAACCCTGAAAACCTGCAAATAATTTTCAACGTACTGGTTAATTTGAAAACTCTCCAGCATACTTCTTGGAACAAGCCAGGTACCTGTGCCCACGCATAGAGGAGTATATAGAAACATGGTGGAATCCCAGCTGATGAAGCAAAGGATTCTTAAAGGAATGAGATGAGTATGCTGATCCTGTTTAATTCTCTGAAACAGAATCCGCCCTTTTCACCTGCCAAACTCATGCCCACTACTCTTCTCTGGGCATAATAAAACCAAACCAGCGATCTGACAGAGGGCCTGAACACCCATTCTGACCGACCCCACAAAAACAAAAGTACACTCCAGCTACTAATTATAATGCCAATTTGCAAAATTTCCCTGCATTTTAAAACAATGGAGAAATGATGGTGGGATGTTACTTAGAAAAATGGCTTCTTGTCAGTCTCCACTGACAAAAATAGGCAACACCAAGTCAGCTACGCCTCAGCATAGTTTTGTCCATCGCAGCCTTCTTGGGTTTCAGGAGGCACATACAAACGTTATCACAATTATGGTGAGACTCTGAAAACCTGCAAAGGATTTTCAACATACTGGTTAATTATAAAGCTCTGAGGCATACTTCTTTGAACAAGCTACTTTCCTGTGCCCACGCATAGAGAAGTATATAGAACCATGGTGGATTCCCAGCTCATGAAGCAAAGGATTCTTAAAGGAACGGGATTACCATGCGGATCCTGTTTAATTCTCTGAAACAGATCCGCAGTTTTCACCTGCCATACTAATACCCACTTCTCCTCTCTGGGGATAATAAAAACAAACCAGCGAACTGACTGAAGGCCTGACCAACACATCCACAGCGACCCCACAGGAAACAATAAAAAAAAACACCGTAGCCTCCAGCTACTAATTATAATGCTAACTTGCAAAATTTTCCTGAATTTTTAAACAATGGAAAAATGATGGTGAGATGATACTTAGAAGAATGGATTCTAGTCAGTCTCCACTAACAGAAATAGGCAACACCAAGTCTGCTACTCCACAGCATGGTTATGTCCGTCGCAGCCTTCTTGGGTTTCAGGAGGCACAAACAAACGTTATCACAATTATGGTGAAACGCTGAACACCTGCAAATAATTTTCAACGTAGTGGTTAATTGAAAAGCTCTGCGGCATACTTCTTGGAACCAGCCAGTTACCTGTTCCCACGCAAAGAGGAGTATACAGAACCATGGTGGATTTCCAGCTGATGAAGTAAGGGATTATTAAAGGAACGGGATGAGCATGGGGATCATCGTTATTTCTCTAAAACAGAATCCGCCATTTTCACCTGCCAAACATATGCCCACTTCTCCTCTCTGGGGATAATAAAAACTAACCAGTGAACTGACAGAGGGCCTGACCCCCCATCCACATCGACCACACACACAAAAAAAAAACCTTACCCTCCAGCTACTAATTATAATGCTAACTTGCAAAATTTCCCTGCATTTTAAAACAATGGAAAAATGGTGGTGGGATGATACTTAGAAGAATGGCTTCTTGTCAGTCTCCACTAACATAAATAGGCAACACCAAGTCAGCTACTCCTCAGCATAGTTATGTCTGTCGCAGCCTTCTTTGGTTTCAGGAGGCACAAACAAACGTTATCACAATTATGGTGAAACGCTGGACACCTGCAAATAATTTTCAACGTAGTGGTTAATTGAAAAGCTCTGCGGCATACTTCTTGGAACAAGCCAGTTACCTGTTCCCACGCAAAGAGGAGTATATAGAACCATGGTGGATTTCCAGCTGATGAAGTAAAGGATTATTAAAGGAACGGGATGACCATGGGAATCATCGTAAATTCTGAGAAACAGAATCCGCCCTTTTCACCTGCCAAACACATGCCCACTTCTCCTCTCTGGGGATAATAAAAACTAACCAGCGAACTGACAGAGGGCCTGACCCCCCCCATCCACATCGACCACAAAAAAAAAAAAAAAAAAAACCGTACCCTCCAGCTACTAATTATAATGCTAACTTGCATAATTTCCCTGCATTTTAAAACAATGGAAAAATGGTGGTGGAATGATACTTAGAAGAATGGCTTCTTGTCTGTCTCCACTAAGAAAAATAGGCAACACCAAGTCAGCTATTCCTCAGCATAGTTATGTCCGTCGCAGCCTTCTTTGGTTTCAGGAGGCACATACAAACGTTATCAAAATTATGGTGAAACGCTGAAAACTTGCAAATAATTTTCAACGTACTGGTTAATTTGAAAACTCTCCAGCATACTTCTTGGAACAAGCCAGGTACCTGTGCCCACGCATAGAGGAGTATATAGAAACATGGTGGAATCCCAGCTGATGAAGCAAAGGATTCTTAAAGGAATGAGATGACCATGCGGATCCTGTTTAATTCTCTGAAACAGAATCCGAACTTTTAACCTGCCAAACACATGCCCACTACTCTTCTCTGGGGATAATAAAAACAAACCAGCGATCTGATAGAGGGCCTGAACACCCATACTGACCGACCCCACAAAACAAAAAAGTACCCTCCCGCTACTAATTATAATGCTAACTTGCAAAATTTCCCTGCCTTTTAAAACAATGGAAAAATGGTGGTGGGATGATACTTAGAAGAATGGCTTCCTGTCAGTCACCACTAACAAAAATAGGCAACACCAAGTCAGCTACTCCTCAGCATAGTTATGTCCGTCGCAGCCTTCTTGGGTTTCAGGAGGCACAAACAAACGTTATCACAATTATGGTGAAACGCTGAACACCTGCAAATAATTTTCAACGTAGTGGTTAATTGAAAAGCTCTGTGGCATACTTCTTGGAACAGGCCAGTTACCTGTTCCCACGCAAAGAGGAGTATATAGAACCATGGTGGATTTCCAGCTGATGAAGTAAAGGATTATTAAAGGAACGGGATGACCATGGGGATCATCGTTAATTCTCTGAAACAGAATCCGCCCTTTTCACCTGCCAAACACATGCCCACTTCTCCTCTCTGGGGATAATAAAAACTAACCAGCGAACTGACAGAGGGCCTGACCCCCCCATCCACATAGACCACACACAAAAAAAAACCGTACCCTCCAGCTACTAATTATAATGCTAACTTGCAAAATTTCCCTGCCTTTTAAAACAATGGAAAAATGGTGGTGGGATGATACTTAGAAGAATGGCTTCTTGTCTGTCTCCACTAACAAAAATAGGCAACACCAAGTCAGCTACTCCTCAGCATAGTTATGTCCGTCGCAGCTTTCTTGGGTTTCAGGAGGCACATACAAACGTTATCACAATTATGGTGAAACGCTGAAAACCTGCAAATAATTTTCAACGTACTGGTTAATTTGAAAACTCTCCAGCATACTTCTTGGAACAAGCCAGGTACCTGTGCCCACGCATAGAGGAGTATATAGAAACATGGTGGAATCCCAGCTGATGAAGCAAAGGATTCTTAAAGGAATGAGATGACCATGCGGATCCTCTTTAATTCTCTGAATCAGAATCCCCACTTTTCACCTGCCAAACACATGCCCACTACTCTTCTCTGGGGATAATAAAAACAAACCAGCCAACTGACAGAGGGCCTGAACACCCATCCTGACCGACCCCACAAAAAAAAAAAGTACCCTCCAGCTACTAATTATAATGCCAATTTGCAAAATTTCCCTGCATTTTTAAACAATGGAGAAATGATGGTGGGATGATACTTAGAAGAATGGCTTCTTGTCAGTCTCCACTGACAAAAATAGGCAACACCAAGTCAGCTACGCCTCAGCATAGTTATGTCCGTAGCAGCCATATTTGGTTTCAGTAGGCACATACACACGTTATCACAATTATGGGGAAACACTGAAAACCTGCAAAGGATTTTCAACATACTGGTTAATTGAAAAGCTCTGAGGCATACTTCTTGGAACAAGCCAGTTTCCTGTGCCCACGCATAGAGAAGTATATAGAACCATGGTGGATTCCCAGCTCATGAAGCAAAGGATTCTTAAAGGAACGGGATTACCATGCGGATCCTGTTTAATTCTCTGAAACAGATCTGCAGTTTTCACCTGCTATACTAATACCCACTTCTCCTCTCTGGGGATATTAAAAACAAACCAGCGAACTGACAGAGGGCCTGACCAACACACCCACACCGACCCCACAGGAAAACAAAAAACAAAAAACACCGTAGCCTCCAGCTACTAATTATAATGCTAACTTGCAAAATTTTCCTGCATTTTTAAATAATGGAAAAATGATGGTGAGATGATACTTAGAAGAATGGATTCTTGTCATTCTCCACTAACAAAAATAGGCAAAACCAAGTCAGCTACGCCTCAGCATCCTTATGTTCGTGGAAGCCATCTTGGGTTTCAGGAGGCACAAACAAACGTTATCACAATTATGGTGAAACGCTGAACACGTGCAAATAATTTACAACGTAGTGGTTAATTGAAAACTCTGCGGCATACTTCTTGGAACAAGCCAGTTACCTGTTCCCACGCAAAGAGGAGTATATAGAACCATGGTGGATTTCCAGCTGATGAAGTTAAGGATTATTAAAGGAACCGGATGACCATGGGGACCATCGTTAATTCTCTGAAACAGAATCCGCCCTTTTCACCTGCCAAACACATGCCCACTTCTCCTCTCTGGTTATAATAAAAACTAACCAGCGAACTGACAGAGGGCCTGACCAACACTTCCACATCGACCACACACACAAAAAAAAAACCGTACCCTCCAGCTACTAATTATAATGCTAACATGCAAAATTTCCCTGCATTTTAAAACAATGGAAAAATGGTGGTGGGATGATACTTAGAAGAATGGCTTCTTGTCAGTCTCCACTAACAAAAATAGGCAACACCAAGTCAGCTACTCCTCAGCATAGTTATGTCCGTCGCAGCCTTCTTGGGTTTCAGGAGGCACAAACAAACGTTATCACAATTATGGTGAAACGCTGAACACCTGCAAATAATTTTCAACGTAGTGGTTAATTGAAAAGCTCTGCGGCATACTTCTTGGAACAAGCCATATACCTGTTCCCACGCAAAGAGGAGTATATAGAACCATGGTGGATTTCCAGCTGATGAAGTAAAGGATTATTAAAGGAACGGGATGTCCATGGGGATCATCGTTAATTCTCTGAAACAGCATCCGCCCTTTTCACCTGCCAAAGTCAGGCCCACTTCTCCTCTCTGGGGATAATAAAAACTAACCAGCGAACTGACAGAGGGCCTGACCCCCCCATCCACATAGACCACACACACAAAAAAAACCGTACCCTCCAGCTACTAATTATAATGCTAACTTGCAAAATTTCCCTGCATTTTAAAACAATGGAAAAATGGTGGTGGGATGATACTTAGAAGAATGGCTTCTTGTCTGTCTCCACTAACAAAAATAGGCAACACCAAGTCAGCTACTCCTCAGCATAGTTATGTCCGTCGCAGCCTTCTTGGGTTTCAGGAGGCACATACAAACGTTATCAAAATTATGGTGAAATGCTGAAAACCTGCAAATAATTTTCAACGTACTGGTTAATTTGAAAACTCTCCAGCATACTTCTTGGAACAAGCCAGGTACCTGTGCCCACGCATAGAGGAGTATATAGAAACATGGTGGAATCTCAGCTAATGAAGCAAAGGATTCTTAAAGGAATGAGATTACCATGCCTGTTTAATTCTCTGAAACAGAATCCGCACTTTTCACCTGCCAAACACATGCCCTCTACTCTTCTCTGGGGATAATAAAAACAAACCAGCGATCTGACAGAGGGCTTGAACACCCATCCTGACCGACCCCACAAAAAAAAAAAGTACCCTCCAGCTACTAATTATAATGCCAATTTGCAAAATTTCCCTGCATTTTTAAACAATGGAGAAATGATGGTGGGTTGATACTTAGAGGAATGGCTTCTTTTCAGTCTCCACTGACAAAAATAGGCAACACCAAGTCAGCTACGCCTCAGCATAGTTATGTCCGTAGCAGCCATATTTGGTTTCAGTAGGCACATACACACGTTATCACAATTATGGGGAAACGCTGAAAACCTGCAAAGGATTTTCAACATACTGGTTAATTGAAAAGCTCTGAGGCATACTTCTTGGAACAAGCCAGTTTCCTGTGCCCACGCATAGAGAAGTATATAGAACCTTGGTGGATTCCCAGCTCATGAAGCAAAGGAATCTTAAAGGAACAGGATTACCATGCGGATCCTGTTTAATTCTCTGAAACAGATCCGCAGTTTTCACCTGCCATACTAATACCCACTTCTCCTCTCTGGGGATAATAAAAACAAACCAGCGAACTGACAGAGGGCCTGAAAAACACATCCACACCGACCCCACAGGAAAAAAAAAAAAACAACACCGTAGCCTCCAGCTACTAATTATAATGCTAACTTGCAAAATTTTCCTGCATTTTTAAACAATGGAAAAATGATGGTGAGAAGATACTTAGAAGAATGGATTCTTGTTAGTCTCCACTAACAAATATAGGCAAAACCAAATCATCTACGCCTCAGCATCGTTATGTTCGTGGCAGCAATCTTGGGTTTCAGGAGGCACAAACAAACGTTATCACAATTATGGTGAAACGCTGAACACCTGCAAATAATTTTCAACGTAGTGGTTAATTGAAAAGCTCTGCGGCATACTTCTTGGAACAAGCCACTTACCTGTTCCCACGCAAAGAGGAGTATATAGAACCATGGTGGATTTCCAGCTGATGAAGTTAAGGATTATTAAAGGAACGGGATGACCATGGGGACCATCGTTAATTCTCTGAAACAGAATCCGCCCTTTTCACCTGCCAAACACATGGACACTTCTCCTCTCTGGGGATAATAAAAACTAACCAGCGAACTGACAGAGGGCCTGACCCGCCCATCCACATCGACCACACACACAAAAAAAAAAAAAACCGTACCCTCCAGCTACTAATTATAATGCTGACTTGCAAAATTTCCCTGCATTTTAAAACAATGGAAAAATGGTGGTGGGATGATACTTAGAAGAATGGCTTCTTGTCAGTCTCCACTAACAAAAAGAGGCAACACCAAGTCAGCTACTCCTCAGCATAGTTATGTCCGTCGCAGCCTTCTTGGGCTTCAGGAGGCACAAACAAACGTTATCACAATTATGGTGAAACGCTCAACACCTGCAAATATTTTCAACGTAGTGGTTAATTGAAAAGCCCTGCGGCATACTTCTTGGAACAAGCCAGTTACCTGTTCCCACGCAAAGAGGAGAATATAGAACCATGGTGGATTTCCAGCTGATGAAGTAAAGGATTATTAAAGGAACGGGATAACCATGGGGATCATCGTTAATTCTCTGAAACAGAATCCGCCCTTTTCACCTGCCAAACACATGCCCACTTCTCCTCTCTAGGGATAATAAAAACTAACCAGCGAACTGACAGAGGGCCTGACCCCCCCATCCACATCGACCACACACACAAAAAAAAAAACGTACCCTCCAGCTACTAATTATAATGCTAACTTGCAAAATTTCCCTGCCTTTTAAAACAATGGAAAAATGGTGGTGGGATGATACTTAGAAGAATGGCTTCTTGTCTGTCTCCACTAACAAAAATAGGCAACACCAAGTCAGCTACTCCTCAGCATAGTTATGTCCGTCGCAGCCTTCTTGGGTTTCAGGAGGCACATACAAACGTTATCAAAATTATGGTGAAACGCTGAAAACCTGCAAATAATTTTCAACGTACTGGTTAATTTGAAAACTCTCCAGCATACTTCTTGGAACAAGCCAGGTACCTGTGCCCACGCATAGAGGAGTATATAGAAACATGGTGGAATCCCAGCTGATGAAGCAAAGGATTCTTAAAGGAATGAGATGACCATGCGGATCCTTTTTAATTCTCTGAAACAGAATCCGCACTTTTCACCTGCCAAACACATGCCCACTACTCTTCTCTGGGGATAATAAAAACAAACCAGCGATCTGACAGAGGGCCTGAACACCCATCCTGACCGACTCCACAAAAAAAAAGTACCCTCCAGCTACTAATTATAATGCCAATTTGCAAAATTTCCCTGCATTTTTAAACAATGGAGAAATGATGGTGGGATGATACTTAGAAGAATGGCTTCTTGTCAGTCTCCACTGACAAAAATAGGCAACACCAAGTCAGCTACGCCTCAGCATAGTTATGTCCGTAGCAGCCATATTTGGTTTCAGTAGGCACATACACACGTTATCACAATTATGGTGAAACGCTGAAAACCTGCAAAGGATTTTCAACATACTGGTTAATTGAAAAGCTCTGAGGCATACTTCTTGGAACAAGCCAGTTTCCTGTGCCCACGCATAGAGAAGTATATAGAACCATGGTGGATTCCCAGCTCATGAAGCAAAGGATTCTTAAAGGAACAGGATTACCATGCGGATCCTGTTTAATTCTCTGAAACAGATCCGCAGTTTTCACCTGCCATACTAATACCCACTTCTCCTCTCTGGGGATAATAAAAACAAACCAGCGAACTGACAGAGGGCCTGACCAACACATCCACACCGACCCCACGGGAAAAAAAAAAAAAACAAAAAAAACACCGTAGCCTCCAGCTACTAATTATAATGCTAACTTGCAAAATTTTCCTGCATTTTTAAACAATGGAAAAATGATGGTGAGATGATACTTAGAAGAATGGATTCTTGTCAGTCTCCACTAACAAAAATAGGCAAAACCAAGTCAGCTACGCCTCAGCATATTTATGTCCGTCGCAGCCTTCTTGGGTTTCAGGAGGCACAAACAAACGTTATCACAATTATGGTGAAACGCTGAACACCTGCAAATAATTTTCAACGTAGTGGTTAATTGAAAAGCTCTGCGGCATACTTCTTGGAACATGCCAGTTACCTGTTCCCACGCAAAGAGGAGTATATAGAACCATGGTGGATTTCCAGCTGATGAAGTAAAGGATTATTAAAGGAACGGGATGAGAATGGGGATCATCGTTAATTTTCTGAAACAGAATCCGCCCTTTTCACCTGCCAAACACATGGCCACTTCTCCTCTCTGGGGATAATAAAAACTAACCAGCGAACTGACAGAGGGCCTGACCCCCCCATCCACATCGACCACCAAAAAAAAAAAAAAATCGTACCCTCCAGCTACTAATTATAATGCTAACTTGCAAAATTTCCCTGCATTTTAAAACAATGGAAAAATGGTGGTGGGATGATACTTAGAAGAATGGCTTCCTGTCAGTCTCCACGAACAAAAATAGGCAACACCAAGTCAGCTACTCCTCAGCATAGTTATGTCCGTCGCAGCCTTCTTGGCTTCAGGAGACACAAACAAACGTTATCACAATTATGGTGAAACGCTGAACACCTGCAAATATTTTCAACGTACTGGTTAATTGAAAAGCCCTGCGGCATACTTCTTGGAACAAGCCAGTTACCTGTTCCCACGCAAAGAGGAGAATATAGAACCATGGTGGATTTCGAGCTGATGAAGTAAAGGATTATTAAAGGAACGGGATGAGCATGGGGATCATCGTTAATTCTTTGAAACAGAATCCGCCCTTTTCACCTGCCAAACACATGCCCACTTCTCCTCTCTGGGGATAATAAAAACTAACCAGCGAACTGACAGAGGGCCTGACCCCCCCATCCACATCGACCACACACACAAAAAAAAACCGTACCCTCCAGCTACTAATTATAATGCTAACTTGCAAAATTTCCCTGCATTTTAAAACAATGGAAAAATGGTGGTGGGATGATACTTAGAACAATGGCTTCTTGTAAGTCTCCACTAACAAGAATAGGCAACACCAAGTCAGCTACTCCTCAGCATAGTTATGTCCGTCGCAGCCTTCTTGGGTTTCAGGAGGCACAAACAAACGTTATCAAAATTATGGTGAAACGCTCAACACCTGCAAATAATTTACACGTAGTGGTTAATTGAAAAGCACTGCGGCATACTTCTTGGAACAAACCAGTTACCTGTTCCCACGCAAAGAGGAGTATATAGAACCATGGTGGATTTCCAGCTGATGAAGTAAAGGATTATTAAAGGAACGGGATGACCATGGGGATCATCGTTAATTCTGTGAAACAGAATCCGCCCTTTTCACCTGCCAAACACATGCCCACTTCTCCTCTCTGGGGATGATAAAAACTAACCAGCGAACTAACATAAGGCCTGACCCCCCCATCCACATCGACCACACACAAAAAAAAAAAACCGTACCCTCCAGCTACTAATTATAATGCTAACTTGCAAAATTTTCCTGCATTTTAAAACAATGGAAAAATGGTGGTGGGATGATACTTAGAAGAATGGCTTCTTGTCTGTCTCCACTAACAAAAATAGGCAACACCAAGTCAGCTACTCCTCAGCATAGTTATGTCCGTCACAGCCTTCTTGGGTTTCAGGAGGCACATACAAACGTTATCACAATTATGGTGAAACGCTGAACACCTGCAAATAATTTTCAACGTAGTGGTTAATTGAAAAGCTCTGCGGCATACTTCTTGGAACAAGCCACTTACCTGTTCCCACGCAAAGAGGAGTATATAGAACCATGGTGGATTTCCAGCTGATGAAGTTAAGGATTATTAAAGGAACGGGATGACCATGGGGACCATCGTTAATTCTCTGAAACAGAATCCGCCCTTTTCACCTGCCAAACACATGGACACTTCTCCTCTCTGGGGATAATAAAAACTAACCAGCGAACTGACAGAGGGCCTGACCCGCCCATCCACATCGACCACACACACAAAAAAAAAAAAAAACCGTACCCTCCAGCTACTAATTATAATGCTGACTTGCAAAATTTCCCTGCATTTTAAAACAATGGAAAAATGGTGGTGGGATGATACTTAGAAGAATGGCTTCTTGTCAGTCTCCACTAACAAAAAGAGGCAACACCAAGTCAGCTACTCCTCAGCATAGTTATGTCCGTCGCAGCCTTCTTGGGCTTCAGGAGGCACAAACAAACGTTATCACAATTATGGTGAAACGCTCAACACCTGCAAATATTTTCAACGTAGTGGTTAATTGAAAAGCCCTGCGGCATACTTCTTGGAACAAGCCAGTTACCTGTTCCCACGCAAAGAGGAGAATATAGAACCATGGTGGATTTCCAGCTGATGAAGTAAAGGATTATTAAAGGAACGGGATAACCATGGGGATCATCGTTAATTCTCTGAAACAGAATCCGCCCTTTTCACCTGCCAAACACATGCCCACTTCTCCTCTCTAGGGATAATAAAAACTAACCAGCGAACTGACAGAGGGCCTGACCCCCCCATCCACATCGACCACACACACAAAAAAAAAAACGTACCCTCCAGCTACTAATTATAATGCTAACTTGCAAAATTTCCCTGCCTTTTAAAACAATGGAAAAATGGTGGTGGGATG
Source organism: Eulemur rufifrons (assembly GCF_041146395.1). Classification (NCBI taxonomy): domain Eukaryota; kingdom Metazoa; phylum Chordata; class Mammalia; order Primates; family Lemuridae; genus Eulemur; species Eulemur rufifrons. The sequence goes on along the minus strand of NW_027182814.1, from coordinate 570,627 downwards.
ATACTTAGAAGAATGGCTTCTTGTCTGTCTCCACTAACAAAAATAGGCAACACCAAGTCAGCTACTCCTCAGCATAGTTATGTCCGTCGCAGCCTTCTTGGGTTTCAGGAGGCACATACAAACGTTATCAAAATTATGGTGAAACGCTGAAAACCTGCAAATAATTTTCAACGTACTGGTTAATTTGAAAACTCTCCAGCATACTTCTTGGAACAAGCCAGGTACCTGTGCCCACGCATAGAGGAGTATATAGAAACATGGTGGAATCCCAGCTGATGAAGCAAAGGATTCTTAAAGGAATGAGATGACCATGCGGATCCTTTTTAATTCTCCGAAACAGATTCCTCACTTATCCCCTGCCTAACACATGCCCATTACTCTTCTCTGGGGATAATAAAAACAAACCAGCGATCTGACAGAGGGCCTGAACACCCATCCTGACCGACTCCACAAAAAAAAAGTACCCTCCAGCTACTAATTATAATGCCAATTTGCAAAATTTCCCTGCATTTTTAAACAATGGAGAAATGATGGTGGGATGATACTTAGAAGAATGGCTTCTTGTCAGTCTCCACTGACAAAAATAGGCAACACCAAGTCAGCTACGCCTCAGCATAGTTATGTCCGTAGCAGCCATATTTGGTTTCAGTAGGCACATACACACGTTATCACAATTATGGTGAAACGCTGAAAACCTGCAAAGGATTTTCAACATACTGGTTAATTGAAAAGCTCTGAGGCATACTTCTTGGAACAAGCCAGTTTCCTGTGCCCACGCATAGAGAAGTATATAGAACCATGGTGGATTCCCAGCTCATGAAGCAAAGGATTCTTAAAGGAACAGGATTACCATGCGGATCCTGTTTAATTCTCTGAAACAGATCCGCAGTTTTCACCTGCCATACTAATACCCACTTCTCCTCTCTGGGGATAATAAAAACAAACCAGCGAACTGACAGAGGGCCTGACCAACACATCCACACCGACCCCACGGGAAAAAAAAAAAAAACAAAAAAAACACCGTAGCCTCCAGCTACTAATTATAATGCTAACTTGCAAAATTTTCCTGCATTTTTAAACAATGGAAAAATGATGGTGAGATGATACTTAGAAGAATGGATTCTTGTCAGTCTCCACTAATAAAAATAGGCAAAACCAAGTCAGCTACGCCTCAGCATATTTATGTCCGTCGCAGCCTTCTTGGGTTTCAGGAGGCACAAACAAACGTTATCACAATTATGGTGAAACGCTGAACACCTGCAAATAATTTTCAACGTAGTGGTTAATTGAAAAGCTCTGCGGCATACTTCTTGGAACAAGCCAGTTACCTGTTCCCACGCAAAGAGGAGTATATAGAACCATGGTGGATTTCCAGCTGATGAAGTAAAGGATTATTAAAGGAACGGGATGAGAATGGGGATCATCGTTAATTTTCTGAAAGAGAATCCGCCCTTTTCACCTGCCAAACACATGGCCACTTCTCCTCTCTGGGGATAATAAAAACTAACCAGCGAACTGACAGAGGGCCTGACCCCCCCATCCACATCGACCACCAAAAAAAAAAAAAAATCGTACCCTCCAGCTACTAATTATAATGCTAACTTGCAAAATTTTCCTGCATTTTTAAACAATGGAAAAATGATGGTGAGATGATACTTAGAAGAATGGATTCTTGTCAGTCTGCACTAACAAAAATAGGCAAAACCAAATCATCTACGCCTCAGCATCGTCATGTTCATGGCAGCCATCTTGGTTTTCAGGAGGCACAAACAAACGTTATCACAATTATGGTGAAACGCTGAACACCTGCAAATAATTTTCAACGTACTGGTTAATTGAAAAGCTCTGCGGCATACTTCTTGGAACAAGCCAGTTACCTGTTCCCACGCAAAGAGGAGTATATAGAACCATGGTGGATTTCCAGCTGATGAAGTTAAGGATTATTAAAGGAACGGGATGACCATGGGGATCATCGTTAATTCTCTGAAACAGAATCCGCCCTTTTCACCTGCCAAACACATGCCCATTTCTCCTCTCTGGTTATAATAAAAACTAACCAGCGAACTGACAGACGGCCTGACCAACACATCCACATCGACCACACACACACAAAAAAACCGTACCCTCCAGCGACTAATTATAATGCTAACTTGCAAAATTTCCCTGCATTTTAAAACAATGGAAAAATGGTGGTGGGATGATACTTAGAAGAATGGCTTCCTGTCAGTCTCCACTAACAAAAATAGGCAACACCAAGTCAGCTACTCCTCAGCATAGTTATGTCCGTCACAGCCTTCTTGGGTTTCAGGAGGCACAAACAAACGTTATCACAATTATGGTGGAACGCTGAACACCTGCAAGTAATTTTCAACGTAGTGGTTAATTGAAAAGCTCTGCGGCATACTTCATGGAACAAGCCAGTTACCTGTTCCCACGGAAAGAGGAGTATATAGAACCATGGAGGATTTCCAGCTGATGAGGTAAAGGATTATTAAAGGAACGGGATGACCATGGGGATCATCGTTAATTCTCTGAAACAGAATCCGCCCTTTTCACCTGCCAAACACATGCCCACTTCTCCTCTCTGGGGATAATAAAAACTAACCAGCGAACTGACAGAGGGCCTGACCCCCCCATCCACATCGACCACACACACAAAAAAAAACCGTACCCTCCAGCTACAAATTATAATGCCAATTTGCAAAATTTCCCTGCATTTTTAAACAATGGAGAAATGATGGTGGGATGATACTTAGAAGAATGGCTTCTTGTCTGTCTCCACTGACAAAAATAGGCAACACCAAGTCAGCTACGCCTTGGCATAGTTATGTCCGTCGCAGCCTTCTTGGGTTTCAGGAGGCACAAACAAACGTTATCTCAATTATGGTGAAACGCTGAACACCTGCAAATATTTTCAACGTACTGGTTAATTGAAAAGCCCTGCGGCATACTTCTTGGAACAAGACAGTTACCTGTTCCCACGCAAAGAGGAGTATATAGAACCATGGTGGATTTCCAGCTGATGAAGTAAAGGATTATTAAAAAAACAGGATGACCATGGGGATCAACGTTAATTCTCTGAAACAGAATCCGCCCTTTTCACCTGCCAAACACATGCCCACTTCTCCTCTCTGGGGATAATAAAAACTAACCAGCGAACTGACAGAGGGCCTCACCCCCCCATCCACATCGACCACACATAAAAAAAAAAACCGTACCCTCCAGCTACTAATTATAATGCTAACTTGCAAAATTTCCCTGCATTTTAAAACAATGGAAAAATGATGGTGGGATGATACTTAGAAGAATGGCTTCTTGTCAGTCTCCACTAACAAAAATAGGCAACACCAAGTCAGCTACTCCTCAGCATAGTTATGTCCGTCGCAGCCTTCTTGGGTTTCAGGAGGCACAAACAAACGTTATCACAATTATGGTGAAACGCTGAGCACCTGCAAATAATTTTCATCGTAGTGGTTAATTGAAAAGCTCTGCGGCATACTTCTTGGAACAAGCCAGTTTCCTGTTCCCACGAAAAGAGGAGTATATAGAACCATGGTGGATTTCAGCTGATGAAGTTAAGGATTATTAAAGGAACGGGATGACCATGGGGATCATCGTTAATTCTCTGAAACAGAATCCGCCCTTTTCACCTGCCAAACACATGCCCACTTCTCCTCTCTGGGGATAATAAAAACTAACCAGCGAACTGACAGAGGGCCTGCCCCTCCCATCCACATCGACCACACACACAAAAAAACCGTACCCTCCAGCTACTAATTATAATGCTAACTTGCAAAATTTCCCTGCATTTTAAAACAATGCAAAAATGGTGGTGTGATGATACTTAGAAGAATGGCTTCTTGTCTGTCTCCACTAACAAAAATAGGCAACACCAAGTCAGCTACTCCTCAGCATAGTTATGTCTGTCGCAGCCTTCTTGGGTTTCAGGAGGCACATACAAACGTTATCAAAATTATGGTGAAACGCTGAAAACCTGCAAATAATTTTCAACGTACTGGTTAATTTGAAAACTCTCCAGCATACTTCTTGGAACAAGCCAGGTACCTGTGCCCACGCATAGAGGAGTATATAGAAACATGGTGGAATCCCAGCTGATGAAGCAAAGGATTCTTAAAGGAATGAGATGACCATGCGGATCCTTTTTAATTCTCCGAAACAGATTCCTCACTTATCCCCTGCCTAACACATGCCCATTACTCTTCTCTGAGGATAATAAAAACAAACCAGCGATCTGACAGAGGGCCTGAACACCCATCCTGACCGACCACACAAAAAAAAAAAGTACCGTCCAGCTACTAATTATAATGCCAATTTGCAAAATTTCCCTGCATTTTTAAACAATGGAGAAATGATGGTGGGATGATACTTAGAAGAATGGCTTATTGTCAGTCTCCACTGACAAAAATAGGCAACACCAAGTCAGCTACGCCTCAGCATAGTTATGTCCGTAGCAGCCATATTTGGTTTCAGTACGCACATACACACGTTATCACAATTATGGTGAAACGCTGAAAACCTGCAAAGGATTTTCAACATACTGGTTAATTGAAAAGCTCTGAGGCATACTTCTTGGAACAAGCCAGTTTCCTGTGCCCACGCATAGAGAAGTATATAGAATCATGGTGGATTCCCAGCTCATGAAGCAAAGGATTCTTAAAGGAACGGGATTACCATGCGGATCCTGTTTAATTCTCTGAAACAGATCCGCAGTTTTCACCTGCCATAGTAATACCCACTTCTCCTCTCTGGGGATAATAAAAAGAAAACAGCGAACTGACAGAGGGCCTGACCAACACATACACACCGACCCCACAGGAAAAAAAAAAAAAAAAAACACCGTAGCCTCCAGCTACTAATTATAATGCTAACTTGCAAAATTTCCCTGCATTTTTAAACAATGGAAAAATGATGGTGAGATGATACTTAGAAGAATGGATTCTTGTCAGTCTCCACTAACAAAAATAGGCAACACCAAGTCAGCTAATCCTCAGCATAGTTATGTCCGTCGCAGCCTTCTTGGGTTTCAGGAGGCACAAACAAACGTTATCACAATTATGGTGAAACGCTGAACACCTGCAAATAATTTTCAACGTAGTGGTTAATTGAAAATCTCTGCGCCATACTTCTTGAAACAAGCCAGTTTCCTGTTCCCACGCAAAGAGGAGTATATAGAACCATGGAGGATTTCCAGCTGATGAAGTAAAGGATTATTAAAGGAACGGGATGACCATGGGGATCATCGTTAATTCTCTGAAACAGAATCCGCCCTTTTCACCTGCCAAACACATGCCCACTTCTCCTCTCTGGGGATAATAAAAACTAACCAGCGAACTGACAGAGGGCCTGCCCCTCCCATCCACATCGACCACACACACAAAAAAACCGTACCCTCCAGCTACTAATTATAATGCTAACTTGCAAAATTTCCCTGCATTTTAAAACAATGGAAAAATGGTGGTGTGATGATACTTAGAAGAATGGCTTCTTGTCTGTCTCCACTAACAAAAATAGGCAACACCAAGTCAGCTACTCCTCAGCATAGTTATGTCCGTCGCAGCCTTCTTGGGTTTCAGGAGGCACATACAAACGTTATCAAAATTATGGTGAAACGCTGAAAACCTGCAAATAATTTTCAACGTACTGGTTAATTTGAAAACTCTCCAGCATACTTCTTGGAACAAGCCAGGTACCTGTGCCCACGCATAGAGGAGTATATAGAAACATGGTGGAATCCCAGCTGATGAAGCAAAGGATTCTTAAAGGAATGAGATGACCATGCGGATCCTTTTTAATTCTCCGAAACAGATTCCTCACTTATCCCCTGCCTAACACATGCCCATTACTCTTCTCTGAGGATAATAAAAACAAAGCAGCGATCTGACAGAGGGCCTGAACACCCATCCTGACCGACCACACAAAAAAAAAAAGTACCGTCCAGCTACTAATTATAATGCCAATTTGCAAAATTTCCCTGCATTTTTAAACAATGGAGAAATGATGGTGGGATGATACTTAGAAGAATGGCTTATTGTCAGTCTCCACTGACAAAAATAGGCAACACCAAGTCAGCTACGCCTCAGCATAGTTATGTCCGTAGCAGCCATATTTGGTTTCAGTACGCACATACACACGTTATCACAATTATGGTGAAACGCTGAAAACCTGCAAAGGATTTTCAACATACTGGTTAATTGAAAAGCTCTGAGGCATACTTCTTGGAACAAGCCAGTTTCCTGTGCCCACGCATAGAGAAGTATATAGAATCATGGTGGATTCCCAGCTCATGAAGCAAAGGATTCTTAAAGGAACGGGATTACCATGCGGATCCTGTTTAATTCTCTGAAACAGATCCGCAGTTTTCACCTGCCATACTAATACCCACTTCTCCTCTCTGGGGATAATAAAAACAAACCAGCGAACTTACAGAGGGCCTGACCAACACATCCACACCGAACCCACAGGAAAAAAAAAAAAACACCGTAGCCTCCAGCTACTAATTATAATGCTAACTTGCAAAATTTTCCTGCATTTTTAAACAATGGAAAAATGATGGTGAGATGATACTTAGAAGAATGGATTCTTGTCAGTCTCCACTAACAAAAATAGGAAATACCAAGTCTGCTACGCCTCAGCATCGTTATGTCCGTCGCAGCCTTCTTGGGTTTCAGGAGGCACAAACAAACGTTATCACAATTATGGTGAAACGCTGAACACCTGCAAATAATTTTCAACGTAGTGGTTAATTGAAAAGCTCTGCGGCATACTTCTTGGAACAAGCCAGTTACTTGTTCCCACGCAAAGAGGAGTATATAGAACCATGGTGGATTTCCAGCTGATGAAGTAAAGGATTATTAAAGCAATGGGATGACCATGGGGATCATCATTAATTCTCTGAAACAGAATCCGCCCTTTTCACCTGCCAAACACATGCCCACTTCTCCTCTCTGGGGATAATAAAAACTAACCAGCGATCTGACAGAGGGCCTGAACACCCATTCTGACCGACCCCACAAAAAAAAAAGTAACCTCCAGCTACTAATTATAATGCCAATTTGCAAACTTTCCCTGCATTTTTAAACAATGGAGAAATGATGGTGGCATGATACTTAGAAGAATGGCTTCTTGTCAGTCTCCACTGACAAAAGTAGGCAACACCAAGTCTGCTACGCCTCAGCATAGTTCTGTCCGTAGCAGCCATATTTGGTTTCAGTAGGCACATACACACGTTATCACAATTATGGTGAAACGCTGAAAAGCTGCAAATAATTTTCAACGTACTGGTTAATTTGAAAACTCTCCAGCATACTTCTTGGAACAAGCCAGTTTCCTGTGCCCACGCATATAGAAGTATATAGAACCATGGTGGATTCCCAGCTCATGAAGCAAAGGATTCTTAAAGGAATGGGATGACCATGCGGATCCTGTTTAATTCTCTTAAACAGATCCGCAGTTTTCACCTGCCATACTAATACCCACTTCTCCTCTCTGGGGATAATAAAAACAAAACAGCGAACTGACAGAGGGCCTGACCAACACATCCACACCGACCCAACAGGAAAAGAAAAAACAAAACACCGTAGCTTCCAGCTACTAATTATAATGCTAACTTGCAAAATTATCCTGCCTTTTTAAACAATGGAAAAATGATGGTGAGAGGATACTTAGAAGAATGGATTCTTGTCAGTCTCCACTAACAAAAATAGGCAAAACCAAGTCAGCTAGGCCTCAGCATAGTTATGTTCGTGGCAGCCATCTTGGGTTTCAGGAGGCACAAACAAACGTTATCACAATTATGGTGAAACGCTCAACACCTGCAAATAATTTTCAAAGTACTGGTTAATTGAAAAGCTCTGCGGCATACTTCTTGGAACAAGCCAGTTACCTGTTCTCACGCAAAGAGGAGTATATAGAACCATGGTGGATTTCCAGCTGATGAAATAAAGGATTATTAAAGGAACGGGATGACCATGGAGATCATCGTTAATTCTCTGAAACAGAATCCGCCCTTTTCACCTGCCAAACACATGCCCACTTCTCCTCTCTGGGGATAATAAAAACTAACCAGCGAACTGACAGAGCGCCTGACCCCCCCATCCACATCGACCACACACACAAAAAAAACCGTACCCTCCAGCTACTAATTATAATGCTAACTTGCAAAATTATCCTGCCTTTTTAAACAATGGAAAAATGATGGTGAGAGGATACTTAGAAGAATGGATTCTTGTCAGTCTCCACTAACAAAAATAGGCAAAACCAAGTCAGCTAGGCCTCAGCATAGTTATGTTCGTGGCAGCCATCTTGGGTTTCAGGAGGCACAAACAAACGTTATCACAATTATGGTGAAACGCTCAACACCTGCAAATAATTTTCAAAGTACTGGTTAATTGAAAAGCTCTGCGGCATACTTCTTGGAACAAGCCAGTTACCTGTTCTCACGCAAAGAGGAGTATATAGAACCATGGTGGATTTCCAGCTGATGAAATAAAGGATTATTAAAGGAACGGGATGACCATGGGGATCATCGTTAATTCTCTGAAACAGAATCCGCCCTTTTCTCCTGCCAAACACATGCCCACTTCTCCTCTCTGGTTATAATAAAAACTAACCAGCGAACTGACAGAGGGCCTTACCCCCCCATCCACATCGACCACACAAAAAAAAAAAACCGTACCCTCCAGCTACTAATTATAATGCTAACTTGCAAAATTTCCCTGCATTTTAAAACAATGCAAAAATGGTGGTGGGATGATACTTAGAAGAATGGCTTCTTGTCTGTTTCCACTAAGAAAAATAGGCAACACCAAGTCAGCTACTCCTCAGCATAGTTATGTCCGTCGCAGCCTTCTTGGGTTTCAGGAGGCACATACAAACGTTACCAAAATTATGGTGAAACGCTGAAAACCTGCAAATAATTTTCGACATACTGGTTAATTTGAAAACTCTCCAGCATACTTCTTGGAACAAGCCAGGTACCTGTGCCCATGCATAGAGGAGTATATAGAAACATGGTGGAATCCCAGCTGATGAAGCAAAGGATTCTTAAAGGAATGAGATGACCATGCGGATCCTGTTTAATTCTCTGAAACAGAATCCGCACTTTTCACCTGCCAAACACATGCCCACTATTCTTCTCTGGGGATAATAAAAACAAACCAGCGATCTGACAGAGGGCCTGAACACCCATCCTGACCGACCCCACAAAAATAAAAAAGTACCGTCCAGCTACTAATTATAATGCCAATTTGCAAAATTTCCCTGCATTTTTAAACAATGGAGAAATGGTGGTGGGATGATACTTAGAAGAATGGCTTCTTGTCAGTCTCCACTGACAAAAATAGGCAACACCAAGTCAGCTACGCCTCAGCATAGTTATGTCCGTAGCAGCCATATTTGGTTTCAGTAGGCACATACACACGTTATCACAATTATGGTGAAACGCTGAAAACCTGCAAAGGATTTTCAACATACTGGTTAATTGAAAAGCTCTGAGGCATACTTCTTGGAACAAGCCAGTTTCCTATGCCCACGCATAGAGAAGTATATAGAACCATGGTGGATTCCCAGCTCATGAAGCAAAGGATTCTTAAAGGAACGGGATTACCATGCGGATCCTGTTTAATTCTCTGAAACAGATCCGCAGTTTTCACCTGCCATACTAATACCCACTTCTCCTCTCTGGAGATAATAAAAACAAACCAGCGAACTGACAGAGGGCCTAACCAACACATCCACACCGACCCCACAGGAAAAAAAAAAAAAAAAAAAACACCGTAGCCTCCAGCTACTAATTATAATGCTAACTTGCAAAATTTTACTGCATTTTTAAACAATGGAAAAATGATGGTGAGATGATACTTAGAAGAATGGATTCTTGTCAGTCTCCACTAACAAAAATAGGTAAAACCAAGTCAGCTACGCCTCAGCATCGTTATGTTCGTGGCAGCCATCTTGGGTTTCAGGAGGCACAAACAAACGTTATCACAATTCTGGTGAAACGCTGAACACCTGCAAATAATTTTCAACGTAGTGGTTAATTGAAAAGCTCTGCGGCATACTTCTTGGAACAAGCCAGGTACCTGTTCCCACGCAAAGAGGAGTATATAGAACCATCGTAGATTTCCAGCTGATGAAGTAAAGGATTATTAAAGGAACGCGATGAGCATGGGGATCATCGTTAATTCTCTGAAACAGAATCCGCCCTTTTCAGCTGACAAACACATGCCCACTTCTCCTCTCTGGGGATGATAAAAACTAACCAGCGAACTAACATAAGGCCTGACCCCCCCATCCACATCGACCACACACACAAAAAAAAAACCGTACCCTCCAGCTACTAATTATAATGCTAACTTGCAAAATTTTCCTGCATTTTAAAACAATGGAAAAATGGTGGTGGGATGATACTTAGAAGAATGGCTTCTTGTCAGTCTCCACTAACAAAAATAGGCAACACCAAGTCAGCTACTCCTCAGCATAGTTATGTCCGTCGCAGCCTTCTTGGGTTTCAGGAGGCACATACAAACGTTATCAAAATTACGGTGAAACTCTGAAAACCTGCAAATAATTTTCAACGTAGTGGTTAATTAAAAAACTCTGCGGCATACTTCTTGGAACAAGCCAGGTACCTGTGCCCACGCATAGAGGAGTATATAGAAACATGGTGGAATCCCAGCTGATGAAGCAAAGGATTCTTAAAGGAATGAGATGACCATGCTGATCCTCTTTAATTCTCTGAAACAGAATCCGCACTTTTCACCTGCCAAACACATGCCCACTATTCTTCTCTGGGGATAATAAAAACAAACCAGCGATCTGACAGAGGGCCTGAACACCCATCCTGACCGACCCCACAAAAAAAAAAAAGTACCGTCCAGCTACTAATTATAATGCCAATTTGCAAAATTTCCCTGCATTTTTAAACAATGGAGAAATGATGGTGGGATGATACTTAGAAGAATGGCTTCTTGTCAGTCTCCACTGACAAACATAGGCAACACCAAGTCAGCTACGCCTCGGCATAGTTATGTCCGTAGCAGCCATATTTGGTTTCAGTAGGCACATACACACGTTATCACAATTATGGGGAAATGCTGAAAACCTGCAAAGGATTTTCAACATACTGGTTAATTGAAAAGCTCTGAGGCATACTTCTTGGAACAAGCCAGTTTCCTGTGCGCACGCATAGAGAAGTATATAGAACCATGGTGGATTCCCAGCTCATGAAGCAAAGGATTCTTAAAGGAACGGGATTACCGTGCGGATCCTGTTTAATTCTCTGAAACAGATCCGCAGTTTTCACCTGCCATACTAATACCCACTTCTCCTCTCTGGAGATAATAAAAACAAACCAGCGAACTGACAGAGGGCCTGACCAACACATCCACACCGACCCCACAGGAAAAAAAAAAAAAAAAAAAACACCGTAGCCTCCAGCTACTAATTATAATGCTAACTTGCAAAATTTTCCTGCATTTTTAAACAATGGAAAAATGATGGTGAGATGATACTTAGAAGAATGGATTCTTGTCAATCTCCACTAACAAAAATAGGCAAAACCAAATCAGCTACGCCTCAGCATCGTTTTTTTCGTGCCAGCCATCTTGGGTTTCAGGAGGCACAAACAAACGTTATCACAATTATGGTGAAACCCTGAACACCTGCAAATAATTTTCATCGTAGTGGTTAATTGAAAAGCTCTGTGGCATACTTCTTGGAACAAGCCGGTTACCTGTTCAGACGCAAAGAGGAGTATATACAACCATGGTGGATTTCCAGCTGATGAAGTAAAGGATTATTAAAGGAAAGGGATGACCATGGGGATCATCGTTAATTCTCTGAAACAGAATCCGCCTTTTTCTCCTGCCAAACACATGCCCACTTCTCCTCTCTGGTTATAATAAAAACTAACCAGCGAACTGACAGAGGGCCTGAACCCCCCATCCACATCGGCCACACACAAAAAAAAACCGTGCCCTCCAGCTACTAATTATAATGCTAACTTCCAAAATTTCCCTGCATTTTAAAACAATGGAAAAATGGTGGTGGGATGATACTTAGAAGAATGGCTTCTTGTCTGTCTCCACTAACAAAAATAGGCAACAACAAGTCAGCTACTCCTCAGCATAGTTATGGCCGTCGAAGCCTTCTTGGGTTTCAGGAGGCACATACAAACGTTATCAAAATTATGGTGAAACGCTGAAAACCTGCAAATAATTTTCAACGTACTGGTTAATTTGAAAACTCTCCAGCATACTTCTTGGAACAAGCCAGGTACCTGTGCCCACGCATAGAGGAGTATATAGAACCATGGTGGATTCCCAGCTCATGAAGCAAAGGATTCTTAAAGGAACGGGATTACCATGCGGGTCCTGTTTAATTCTCTGAAACAGATCCGCAGTTTTCACCTGCCATACTAATACCAACTTCTCCTCTCTGGGGATAATAAAAACAAACCAGCGAACTGACAGAGGGCCTGACCAACACATCCACACCGACCCCACAGGAAAAAAAAAAAAAAAAAACACCGTAGACTCCAGCTACTAATTATAATGCTAACTTGCAAAATTTTCCTGCATTTTTAAACAATGGAAAAATGATGGTGAGATGATACTTAGAAGAATGGATTCTTGTCAATCTCCACTAACAAAAATAGGCAAAACAAAGTCAGCTACGCCTCAGCATAGTTATGACCGTCGCAGCCTTCTTGGGTTTCAGGAGGCACAAACAAACGTTATCACAATTATGGTGAAACGCTGAACACCTGCAAATAATTTTCAACGTAGTGGTTAATTGAAAAACTCTGCGGCATACTTCTTGGAACAAGCCACTTACCTGTTCCCATGCAAAGAGGAGTATATAGAACAATGGTGGATTTACAGCTGATGAAGTAAAGGATTATTAAAGGAACGCGATGACCATGGGGATCATCGTTAATTCTCTCAAACAGAATCCGCCCTTTTCACCTGCCAAACACATGCCCACTTCTCCTCTCTGGGGATAATAAAAACTAACCAGCGAACTGACAGAGGGCCTGACCCCCCTATCCACATCGAACACACACAAAAAAAAATCCGTACCCTCCAGCTACTAATTATAATGCTGACTTCCAAAATTTCCCTGCCTTTGAAAACAATGGAAAAATGGTGGTGGGATGATACTTAGAAGAATGGCTTCTTGTCTGTCTCCACTAACAAAAATAGGCAACACCAAGTCAGCTACTCCTCAGCATTGTTATGTCCGTCGCAGCCTTCTTGGGTTTCAGGAGGCACAAACAAACGTTATCACAATTATGGTGAAACGCTGAACACCTGCAAATAATTTTCAACGTACTGGTTAATTTAAAAGCTCTGCGGCATACTTCTTGGAACAAGCCAGTTACCTGTTCCCACGCAAAGAGGAGTATATAGAACCATGGTGAATTTCCAGCTGATGAAGTAAAGGATTATTAAAGGAACGGGATGACCATGGGGATCATCGTTAATTCTCTGAAACAGAATCCGCCCGTTTCTCCTGCCAAACACATGCCCACTTCTCCTCTCTGGGGAAAATAAAAACTAACCAGCGAACTGACCGAGGGCCTGAACACCCATCCTGACCGACCCCACAAAAAAAAAAATGTACCCACCAGCTACTAATTATAATGCTAATTTGCAAAATTTCCCTGCATTTTTAAACAATGGATAAATGATGGTGGGATGATACTTAGAAGAATGGCTTCTTGTCAGTCTCCACTGACAAAAATAGGCAACACCAAGTCAGCTACGCCTCGGCATAGTTATGTCCGTAGCAGCCATATTTGGTTTCAGTAGGCACATACACAGGTTATCACAATTATGGTGAAACGCTGAAAACCTGCAAATAATTTTCAACGTAGTGGTTAATTAAAAAACTCTGCGGCATACTTCTTGGAACAAGCCAGGTACCTGTGCCCACGCATAGAGGAGTATATAGAAACATGGTGGAATCCCAGCTGATGAAGCAAAGGATTCTTAAAGGAATGAGATGAACATGCGGATCCTGTTTAATTCTCTGAAACAGAATCCGCACTTTTCACCTGCCAAACACATGCCCACTTCTCCTCTCTGGGTATAATAAAAAGAAACCAGTGAATTGACAGATGGCCTGACCAACCCATTCACACTGACCCCACAAAAAAAAAAAAAGTACCCTCCAGCTACTAATTATAATGGTAACTTGCAAAATTTCCCTGCATTTTTAAACAATGGAAAAATGATGGTGGGATTCTTCTTAGAAGAATGGCTTCTTGTCAGTCTCCACTAACAAAAATAGGCAACACGAAGTCAGCTACGCCTCAGCATACTTATGTCTTTGGCAGTCATATTGGGTTTCAGGAGACACATACACACGTTATCACAATTATGGTGAAACGCTGAAAACCTGCAAAGGATTTTCAACATACTGGTTAATTGAAAAGCTCTGAGGCATACTTCTTGGAACAAGCCAGTTTCCTGTGCCCACGCATAGAGAAGTATATAGAACCATGGTGGATTCCCAGCTCATGAAGCAAAGGATTCTTAAAGGAACGGGATTACCATGCGGATCCTGTTTAATTCTCTGAAACAGATCCGCAGTTTTCACCTGCCATACTAATACCCACTTCTCCTCTCTGGGGATAATAAAAACAAACCAGCGAACTGACAGAGGGCCTGACCAACACATCCACACCGACCCCAAAGGAAAAAAAAAAAAAAAACACCGTAGCCTCCAGCTACCAATTATAATGCTAACTTGAAAAATTTTCCTCCATTTTTAAACAATAGAAAAATGATGGTGTGATGATACTTAGAAGAATGGATTCTTGTCAGTCTCCACTAACAAAAATAGGCAAAACCAAGTCAGCTACGCCTCAGCATCGTTATGTTCGTGGCAGCCTTCTTGGGTTTCGGGAGGCACAAACAAACGTTATCACAATTATGGTGAAACCCTGAACACCTGCAAATAATTTTCAACGTACTGGTTAATTGAAAAGCTCTGCGGCATACTTCTTAGCACAAGCCAGTTACCTGTTCCCACGCAAAAAGGAGTATATAGAACCATGGTGGATTTCCAGCTGAGGAAGTAAAGGATTATTAAAGGAACAGGATGAGCATGGAGATCATCATTAATTCTCTGAAACAGAACCCACCCTTTTCACCTGCCAAACACATGCCCACTTCTCCTCTCTGGGGATAATAAAAACTAACCAGCGAACTGACAGAGGGCCTGACCCCCCCATCGACATCGACCACACACAAAAAAAAACCGTACCCTCCAGCTACTAATTATAATGCTAACTTGCAAAATTTCCCTGCATTTTAAAACAATGCAAAAATGGTGGTGGGATGATACTTAGAAGAATGGCTTCTTGTCTGTCTCCAGTAACAAAAATAGGCAACACCAAGTCAGATACTCCTCAGCATAGTTATGTCCGTCGCAGGCTTCTTGGGTTTCAGGAGGCACATACAAACGTTATCAAAATTATGGTGAAACTCTGAAAACCTGCAAATAATTTTCAACGTAGTGGTTAATTGAAAAGCTCTCCGGCATACTTCTTGGAACAAGCCAGGTACCTGTGCCCACGCATAGAGGAGTATATAGAAACATGGTGGAATCCCAGCTGATGAAGCAAAGGATTCTTAAAGGAATGAGATTACCATGCGGATCCTGTTTAATTCTCTGAAACAGAATCCGCCCTTTTCACCTGCCAAACACATGCCCACTTCTCCTCTCTGGGGATAATAAAAACAAACCAGTGAATTGACAGATGGCCTGACCCACCCATCCACACTGACCCCACAAAAAAAAAAAAGTATCCTCCAGCTACTAATTATAATGCTAACTTGCAAAATTTTCCTGCATTTTTAAACAATGGAAAAATGATGGTGAGATGATACTTAGAAGAATGGATTCTTGTCAGTCTCCACTAACAAAAATAGGCAAAACCAAGTCAGCTACGCCTCAGCATCCTTAAGTTCGTGGCAGCCATCTTGGGTTTCAGGAGGCACAAACAAACGTTATCACAATTATGGTGAAACGCTGAACACCTGCAAATAATTTTCAACGTACTCGTTAATTGAAAAGCTCTGCGGCATACTTCTTGGAACAAGCCAGTTACCTGTTCCCACGCAAAGAGGAGTATATAGAACCATGGAGGATTTCCAGCTGATGAAGTAAAGGATTATTAAAGGAATGGGATATGCATGGGGATCATCGTTAATTCTCTGAAACAGAATACGCCCTTTTCACCTGCCAAACACATGCCCACTTCTCCTCTCTGGGGATAATAAAAACTAACCAGCTAACTGACACAGGGCATGACCCCCCTATCCACATCGACCACACACACAAAAAAAACCGTACCCTCCAGCTACTAATTATAATGGTAACTTCCAAAATTTCCCTTCATTTTTAACCAACGGAAAAATGGTGGCGGCATGATACTTAGAAGAATGGCTTCTTGTCAGTCTCCACTAACAAAAATCGGCAAAACCAAGTCAGCTACGCCTCAGCATAGTTATGTCTGTGGCAGCCAACTTGGGTTTCAAGGCACATACAAACGTTGTCGCAATTATGATGTAACGCTGAACACCTGCAAATAATTTTCAATGTACTTTTTATTTTAAAAGCGCTGTGGCATACTTCTTGGAACAAGCCAGTAACCTGTGCCCACCCATACGGGAGTATATAGAAACATGGTGGTTTCCCAGCTGATGAAGCAAAGGATTCTTAAAGGAAGCGGATGACCATGCGGATCCTGTTTAATTCTTTGAAACAGAATCCGCACTTTTCACCTGCCAACAACATGCCCACTTCTCCTCTCTCGGGATAATAAAAACAAACGAGCGAACATCTAGATGGCCTTGCACCCCCATCCACACCGACCCCACAAAAAAAAAAAGTACCCTCCAGCTACTAATTATAATACTAACTTGCAAAATTTCCCTGCATTTTAAAACAATGGAAAAATGGTGGTGGGATGATACTTAGAAGAATGGATTCTTGTCAGTCTCCACTAACAAAAATAGGCAAAACCAAGTCAGCTACTCCGCAGCATAGTTATGTCCGTCGCAGCCTTCTTGGGTTTCAGGAGGCACAAACAAACGTTATCACAATTATGGTGAAACGCTGAACACCTGCAAATAATTTTCAACGTAGTGGTTAATTGAAAAGCTCTGCGGCATACTTCTTGGAACAAGCCAGTTACTTGTTCCCACGCAAAGAGGAGTATATAGAACCATGGTGGATTTCCAGCTGATGAAGTAAAGGATTATTAAAGGAACGGGATGACCATGGGGATCATCGTTAATTCTCTGAAACAGAATCTGCCCTTTTCACCTGCCAAACACATGCCCACATCTCCTCTCTGGGGATAATAAAAACTAACCAGCGAACTGACAGAGGGCCTGACCCCCCCCATCCACATCGACCACACACAATAAAAAACCGTGCCCTCCAGCTACTAATTATAATGCTAACTTGCAAAATTTCCCTGCATTTTAAAACAATGGAAAAATGGTGGTGGGATGATACTTAGAAGAATGGCTTCTTGTCTGTCTCCACTAACAAAAATAGGCAACACCAAGTCAGATACTCCTCAGCATAGTTATGTCCGTCGCAGCCTTCTTGGGTTTCAGGAGGCACATACAAACTTTATCACAATTATGGTGAAACGCTGAAAACCTGCAAATAATTTTCAA
Source organism: Eulemur rufifrons (assembly GCF_041146395.1). Taxonomy (NCBI): domain Eukaryota; kingdom Metazoa; phylum Chordata; class Mammalia; order Primates; family Lemuridae; genus Eulemur; species Eulemur rufifrons. The sequence goes on along the minus strand of NW_027182814.1, from coordinate 552,907 downwards.
CGTACTGGTTAATTTGAAAACTCTCCAGCATACTTCTTGGAACAAGCCAGGTACCTGTGCCCACGCATAGAGGAGTTTATAGAAACATGGTGGAATCCCAGCTGATGAAGCAAAGGATTCTTAAAGGAATGAGATTACCATGCGGATCCTGTTTAATTCTCTGAAACAGAATCCGCCCTTTTCACCTGCCAAACACATGCCCACTTCTCCTCTCTGGGGATAATAAAAACAAACCAGTGAATTGACAGATGGCCTGACCAACCCATCCACACTGACCCCACAAAAAAAAAAAAAGTACCCTCCAGCTACTAATTATAATGCTAACTTGCAAAATTTCCCTGCATTTTTAAACAATGGAAAAATGGTGGTGGGATGATACTTAGAAGAATGGCTTCTTGTCAGTCTCCACTAACAAAAATAGGCAACACGAAGTCAGCTATGCCTCAGCATACTTATGTCCTGGGCAGCCATATTTGGTTTCAGTAGGCACATACACACGTTATCACAATTATGGTGAAACGCTGAAAACCTGCAAAGGATTTTCAACATACTGGTTAATTGTAAAGCTCTGAGGCATACTTCTTCGAAGAAGCCAGTTTCCTGTGCCCACGCATAGAGAAGTATATAGAACCATGGTGGATTCCCAGCTCATGAAGCAAAGGATTCTTAAAGGAACGGGATTACCATGCGGATCCTGTTTAATTCTCTGAAACAGATCCGCAGTTTTCAACTGCCATACTAATACCCACTTCTCCTCTCTGGGGATAATAAAAACAAACCAGCGAACTGACAGAGGGCCTGACCAACACATCCACACCGACCCCACGGGAAAAAAAAAAAAAAAACACCGTAGCCTCCAGCTACTAATTATAATGCTAACTTGCAAAATTTTCCTGTATTTTTAAACAATGGAAAAATGATGGTGAGATGATACTTAGAAGAATGGATTCTTGTCAGTCTCCACTAACAAAAATAGGCAAAACCAAGTCAGCTACGCCTCAGCATAGTTATGTTCGTGGCAGCCATCTTGGGTTTCAGGAGGCACAAACAAACGTTATCACAATTATGGTGAAACGCTGAACACCTGCAAATAATTTTCAACGTAGTGGTTAATTGAAAAGCTCTGCGGCATACTTCTTGGAACAAGCCAGTTACCTGTTCCCACGCAAAGAGGAGCATATAGAACCATGGTGGATTTCCAGCTGATGAAGTAAAGGATTATTAAAGGAACGGGATGACCATGGGGATCATCGTTAATTCTCTGAAACAGAATACGCCCTTTTCACCTGCCAAACACATGCCCACTTCTCCTCTCTCGGGATAATAAAAACTAACCAGCGAACTGACAGAGGGCCTGACGCCCCCCATCCACATCGACCACACACACAAAAAAAACCGTACCCTCCAGCTACTAATTATAATGCTAAGTTCCAAAATTTCCCTTCATTTTTAACCAATGGAAAAATGATGGCGGCATGATACTTAGAAGAATGGCTTCTTGTCAGTCTCCGCTAACAAAAATCGGCAAAACCAAGTCAGCTACGCCTCGGCATAGTTATGTCTGTAGCAGCCATCTTGGGTTTCAAGGCACATACAAACGTTGTCGCAATTATGATGAAACGCTGAACACCTGCAAATAATTTTCAATGTACTTTTTATTTGAAAACCTCTGTGGCATACTTCTTGGAACAACCCAGTCACCTGTGCCCACCCATACGGGAGTATATAGAACCATGGTGGTTTCCCAGCTGATGAAGCAAAGGATTCTTAAAGGAAGCGGATGACCATGCGGATCCTGTTTAATTCTTTGAAACAGAATCCGCACTTTTCACCTGCCAACAACATGCCCACTTCTCCTCTCTGGGGATAATAAAAACAAACCAGCGAACATCTAGAGGGCCTTGCACCCCCATCCACACCGACACCACAAAAAAAAAATAGTACCCTCCAGATACTAATTATAATGCTAACTTGCACAATTTCCCTGCATTTTTAAACAATGGAAAAATCATGGTGGGATGATACTTAGAAGAATGGCTTCTTGTCAGTCTCCACTGACAAAAATAGGAAACACCAAGTGAGCTACGCCTCAGTATAGTTATGTCCGTGGCTGCCATCTTGGGTTTCAGCAGGCACATACCAACCTTATCACAATTATGGTGAAACTCTGAAAACCTGCAAATAATTTTCAACGTAGTGGTTAATTGAAAAGCTCTGCGGCATACTTCTTGGAACAAGCCAGGTACCTGTGCCCACGCATAGAGGAGTATATAGAACCATGGTGGATTCCCAGCTGATGAAGCAAAGGATTCTTTTTTTTTTTTTTTTTTTTTTTTTTTTTTTTTTTTTTTGTTGAGACAGAGTCTCAATTTGTTGCCCAGGCTAGAGTGAGTGCCGTGGCGTCAGCTTAGTTCACAGCAACCTCAGACTCCTCGGCTTAAACGATCATACTGCCTCAGCCTCCCGAGTAGCTGGGACTACAGGCATGCGCCACTATGCCCGGCTAATTTTTTCTATATAGATTTTTAGTTGTCCATATAATGTCTTTCTATTTTTAGTAGAGACGGGGTCTCGCTCTTGCTCAGGCTGGTCTCGAACTCCTGACCTCAAGCGATCCACTCGCCTCGGCCTCCCAGAGTGCTAGGATTACAGGCGTGAGCCACCGCGCCCTTCCAGGATTCTTAAAGGAACGGGATGACCATGCGAATGCTGTTTAATTCTCTGAAAGAGTATCCGCACTTTCCAGCTGCCATCAAATGCCGACTTCCCCTCTCTGGGGATAATAAAAACAAACCAGCAAATTTATAAAGGGCCTGACCCCCCCATTGACACCGACCCGACGGAAAAAAAAAAAAAAAACGTACCCTCCAGCTACTAATTATAAAGCTAACTTGCAAAATTTCCCTGTATTTTTTAACAATGGAAAAATGACGGTGGGCTTATACTTAGAATGGCTTCTTGTTAGTCTCCGCTGACAAAAATAGGCAACACCAAGTCGGCTACACCTCAGCATAGTTATGTCCGTGGCAGCCATCTTGGGTTTCAGGAGGCACATACAAACGTTATTACAATTAGGGTGAAATGCTGAAAACCTGCAAATAATTTTCAACGTACTGGTTAATTGAAAAGCTCTGCGGCATACTTCTTGGAACAAGCCAGTTACCTGTGCCAACGCATAGAGGAGTATATAGAACCATGGTGGATTCCCAGCTGATGAAGCAAAGGATTCTTAAAGGAATGGGATGACCATGTGGATCCTGTTTAATTCTCTGAAATAGAATCCACAATTTTCACCTGCCAAACACATGCCCACTTGTCCTCTCTGGGGATAATAAAAGAAAACCAGCGAACTCACAGAGGGCCTGAAACGCCCATCCACTCCTACCCCACAAAAAAAGAAAAAAAAATACGTACCCTACATCTAATTATAATACTAACTTGCAAAATTTCCCTCCATTTTTACGCAATGGAAAAATGATGTTGGGATGATACTTAGAAGAATGTCTTCTTGTCAGTCTCCACTAACAAAAATAGGCATCAACAAGTCAGCTATGCCTCAGCATATTTATATCCGTGGCAGCCATCTTGGGTTTAAGGAGGCACATTCAAACGTTATCACAATTACGTTTAAACATGCTAAAAACCTGACAATTCTAAAAGTACTGGTTAATTCAAAAGCTCTGTCGCATACTTCTTGGAACAAGCCAGTTACCTGTGCCCATGCAAAGAGAGGTCTAGAGAACCATGGTGGATTCCCAGGTGATGAATCAAAGGATTCTTAAAGGAACAGGCTCAAAAGTGCAGATCCTGTTTCAGTCTAAGTGTGAAACAGGATCCGCACATTTTGCCTGCAACACACATTCGCCCTTCTCATCTCTAGGGATAACAAAAACAGCCCATCGGATTTACAGATGCCCTGCCCCCGGCCCCCACCACCCCACACAAAATAGTCTGCTCCAGCGACTCGTCCTTATGCTATCTGGTGAAAGGTCATAAGCCTTTTAAAAAACTGGAGATAGGATGGTAGAATTATACCTAAAATACTGGCTTATTGCCAGATTCCCATACCAAATATTGGCAACAGCAAGTGACGTAGGCCTCAGCATAGGTTTGTCCATGGCAGCCATCTTGGGTTTAAGGAGACACAGATGAACCTTATAACAATTATAATAAAAGGTGCTGCGAAAGCTGTTAAATAATTCTCATGGTAGTGGTTATTTCAAAAGCTCTGCGGCATACTTCTTTGAACTAGCCAGTTAACTGGGCCCACGCATAGTGCGGTGTAGAGAACTATGGTGGATTCCCAGCTGATGAAGCAAAGGATTCTTAAAGGAACAGGATGAACATGCGGATCCTGTTTCATACTCTGAAACAGGATCTGCACTTTTCACCTGCCAAACACATGCCCACTTCTCCTCTCTGGGGATAATAAAAAGAAACCACAGAACTGGCGGAGGGCTTGCCGCACCAGCCCCCAGACCCCACATAAAAACTTCCCGTCCAGCGACTCCTTGTTATTCTAACTGCCAAAAGGTGCTCTGACTTTTAAAATAGTGGAGAAGGATGGTGAAATGATACTTAAAAGAATGTATTCTTTCCAGTCTCCAGTACCAAGGATCGGCCACACAAAGTGAGCTCGGCCTCAGCATAGTTTTGTCCATGGCAGCCATCTCGAGACGAACCTTATGACAATTATGATGAAAGGTGCTGCAAAACCTGGCAAATAATTCTCAACGTAGTGGTTTTTTCAAAAGCTCTGTGGAATACTTCTTGGAACCCGGCAGTTTTCTGGGCCCACGCATAGAGGGGTCTAGAGAACCATGATGGATTCCCAGGTGATGAATCAAAGGATTCTTAAAGGAACAGGCTGAAAAGTGCGGATCCTGTTTCAGTCTGAGACTGAAACACTATATGCACTTTTTGCCTGCAACACACATGCCCACTTCTCCTCTCTAGGGATAATAAAAACAATCAATCGGATTGACAGATGTCCTCCCCCGCCCCCCAACACTGTACACAAAAAGGTCCCCTCCAGCGACTCATCCTTATGCTATCTGGCGAAAGGTCCTCTGCGTTTTAAAATAATGAAGATAGGATGGTGGAATTATACTTAAAATACTGGCCTTTTGCCAGACTCCCATACCAATTATTGGCAACAGGAAGTGACCTAGGTGTCAGCATAGGTTTGTCCGTGGCTGCCATCTAGGGTTTTAGGAAGCACAGATGAACCTTATCAAAATTATGGTAAAAGTGCTGGAAAAGCTGGCAAATAATTTCCATAGTAGTGGTTATTTCAAAAGCTCTGAGGAAAACTTCTTGGAACCAGGCAGTTTTCTGTGTGCACTAAAAGAGGGGTCTAGAGAACCATGGTGGATTCCCAGCTGATGAAGCAAAGGATTCTTAATGGAACGGGGTGAAAAGTGCAGATCCTGTGTCTGTCTAAGACTGAAACAGGACGCACACTTTTCACCTGCCACACACATGCCCACTTTTCCTCTCTGGGGATAATAAAAACAAACCAGCGAACTGACAAAGGGCCTTCCCCCCTTCCACCCACGCAGATCCCCCCCAAAAAAATTCCCCTCCAGCTACTAATTATTATGCTAACTTGCAAAATTTCCCTGCATTTTTAAACAATGGAGAAAGGACGGTGGAGTGATACTTAGAAGAATGGCTTCTTGTCAGTCTCCACTAACAAAAATAGGCAACACCAAGTCAGCTACGCCTCAGCATAGTTATGCCCGTGGCAGCCATGTTGGGTTTAAGGAGGCACATACAAACTTTATCATAATTATGGTGAAACGTGCTGAAAACCCGGCAAATAATTCTCAACGTACTGTTTAATTCAAAAGCTCTGTGGCATACTTCTTGGAAGAAGCCAGTTACCTGGGCCCACGCATAGAGGGGTCTAGAGAACCATGGTGGATTCCAAGGTGATGAATCTAAGGATTCTTAAAGGAACAGGCTGAAAAGTGCAGATCCTGACTGAAACAGGATTCTGACTTTTTGCCTGCAACACACATGCCCACTTCTCCTCTCTAGGGATAACAAAAACAACCCATCGGATTGACAGATGGCCTGCCCCCACCCCCCACCACCCCACACAAAATCGTGCCCTCCAGCGACTGATCCTTATGCTATCTGGCAATACGTCCTCTGCCTTTTAAAATAATGGAGATAGAATGGTGGAATTATACCTAAAAGACTGGCTTATTGCCAGACTCCCATACCAAGTATTCGCAACAGCAAGTCACCTAGGCCTCAGCACACGTTTGTCCCTGGCAGCCATCTTGGGTTTAAGGAGGCACAGATGAACCTTATCACAATTATGGTGAAAGGTGCTGCAAAAGCGGTCAAGTAATTCTCATGGTAGTGGTTACTTGAAAAGCTCTGCGGCATAATTCTTTGAACTAGCCAGTTAACTGGGCCCACGCATAGAGCAGTCTAGAGGCCCATGGTGGATTCCCAGCTGATGAAGCAAGGGATTCTTAATGGAACGGGGTGAAAAGTGCGGTTTCTGTTTCAGTCTAAGACAGAAACGGGATCCGAACTTTTCACCTGCCACACACATGCCCACTTCTCCGGTCTGGGGAAAATAAAAACAATCCAGCGAACTGACAGAGGGCCTGCGCCCCCCACCCACACCGACCCCACAAATAAAAATGTCCCCTCCAGCTACTAATTATTATGCTAACTTGCAAAGGTTTCCGTGCATTTTAAAATAATGGGGAAAGTATGGTGGAATGATACTTAAAAGAATGGCCTCCTTCCAGCCTCCAGTAACAAGTGTCGTGAAATCCAAGTGACCTAGGCCTCAGCATAGTTTTCTCCGTGGCAGCCATCTTGTGTTTAAGGAGGCACAGACGATCCTTATCACAATTATGGTGATATGTGCTGCAGAAACTGGCAAATAATTCTACACGTAGTGTTTATCTCAAAAGCTGTGCAGCATACATCTTGGTACAGGCCAGTTCATGGGCCCATGCATGGAGGGTTCTAAGGAACCATGGTGGATTCCCAGCTGATGAATCAAAGGATTTTTAATGGAACCAGCTGAAAAGTGCGGATACTGTTTCAGTCTAACTGAAACAGGATCCGCACATTTCACCTGCCACAAATATATCCACTTCCCTGTCTGGGCATAATAAACACAAACAACCAGACTGACAGAGGGACTGTCCCCCAAACCACCCCGATCCCACCCAAAAACATCCCCTCCGTTGACTCATCCTTATGCTAACTGCCGAAAGTTGCTCACCTTTTAATATAAGGGAGAAAGGATGGTGCAATGATAATTAAAAGACTGGATTCTTGTCAGACTCCCGTACCAAGTATTGGCAACACCAAGCGAGAGAACCCTCAGTATAGGTTTGTCCATGGAAGCCATCTAGGGTTTAAGGAAGCACAAATGAACCTTATCAAAATTATGGTAAAAGTGCTGGAAAAGCTGGCAAATAATTTCCATGGTAGTGGTTATTTCAAATGCTCTGTGGCATACTTCTTTGAACTAGCCTGTTAAGTGGGCCCACACATAGTGGGGTGTAGAGAACTATGGTGGATTCCCAGCTGATGAAGCAAAGGATTCTTAAAGGAACAGGATGAAAAGTGCCGATCCTGTATCAGTCTAAGACTGAAACAGGATCCACACTTTTCACTTGCCACACACATGTCCACTTCTCCTCTCCGGGGATAATAAAAACAAACCACTGGACTGACAGAGGGCCTGGCTCTGCCTCTCCCACCCCACACAAAAACGTTTCCTCCAGCGACTCATCCTTAAGCTAAATGGCAATAGGTGCTCTGCCTTTTAAAATAGTTGTGAAAGGAAGGTGGAATGATACTTAAAGGAATGGCTTCTTGCCACGGACCAGTACCAATTATCGGCAACTCCAAGGGAGATTGGCCTAACCGTAGTTTTTTCTGTGGAAGCCAGCTTGGGTTTCAGGATGCACTGCCTAACCTTTTCACAATCATTGTGAAAGTTGCTGCAAAAACTGGCAAATAATACTCAATGTAGTGGTTATTTCCAAAGCTCTGCGGCATACTTCTTGGAACTAGCCAGTTACCTGGGCCCACGCTCAGGGAGGTCTAGAGAACCATGGTGGATTCCCAACTGATGAATTAAAGGATTCCAAAAGGAACAGGCTCAAAAGCGGAGATACTGTTTCAGACTGAAACAGGATCCAAAGTTTTCACCTGCCACATACATGCCCGCTTCTCCTCTCTGGGAATAATAAAAACAAACCACCGGACTGACAGAGGGCCTGCCCTCCCACACACACCCAACCCCACACAAAAAGCCGCTCCAGTGACTCATCTTTATGCTAACTGGCTAAAGGTGCACTGCCTTTTAAAATAATGGAGAAAAGACGGTGGAATTGTACTTAAAAAAAATGGCTTCTTGCCAGGCTCCAGTAAAATGTATCAGTACGCCAAGGGACCTAGGCCTCAGCATAGTTTTGTCCGTGGCAGCCTGCTTGGGTTTAAGGAGGCACAGATGAACCTTATCACAATTATGGTCAAAGGTGCTGCAAAAACTGGCAAACAATTCTCAACGTAGTGGTTATTTCAAAAGCTCTACGGCATACATCTTGGAACTAGCCAGTTACCTGGGCCCACACATAGAGGGGTCTCGACAGCCATGGTGGATTCCCAGCTGATGAATCAAAGGATTCGTAAAGGAACTGGCTGAAAAGTGCGGATCCTGTTTCAGTCTAAGACTGAAACAGGATCCGTACTTTTCACCTGCCACACACATGCCCACCTCTCCTCTTTGGGCATAATAAAGACAAACCACCAGACAGACAGAGAGCCTTCCCCTCAACGCACCACCCGACCCCACTCAAAAACGTCCCCTCCAGCAACTCATTCTTATGATAACTGGAAAAAGGTGTTCTGCCTTTTAAAATGATGGAGAAAGGATGGTGGAATGACTCTTAATAGCATGGCTTCTTGCCAGGCTCCAGTACCAACTATCGGCAACACCAAGTGAACTAGGCCTCAGCATAGTTTTGTCCGCCCCAGCCATCTTGGGTTGAAGGAGGCACGGACGAACCTTATCACAATTATGGTGAAAGGTGGTGCAAAAACTAGCAAATAATTCTCAACGTAGTGGTTATTTCAAAAGCTCTGTGGCATACTTCTTGGAACTAGCCAGTTACCTGGGCCCACGCATAGAGGTCTTTAAAGAACCATGGTGTATTCCCAGCTGATGAATCAAACGATTCTTTTTTGTTTGTTTGTTTGTTTGTTAGCTCATTATGGGGGTACAAAAGATCAGGCTATATACATTCCCCATGCCTCCCCTTTCCCCCGATTCTGAGCTTCAATTTTGTCCATTCCCTAGTCAGTGCACATCACATTCATCATGTAGGTGTGCACCCCTCCTCTCCCCCACCCCATCCCCCCCAGTTAGAACTTGAAGGGTGTCCATTCCCCAGGCAGTGCACATCACATTCATCAAGTAGGTATACACCCATCCCTTCCACCCGGCCCCAACCTCTGTCCGATACCCAATTGGTGTTGTTCCCAAATGTGCACTCAGGGAAACCAATTTGCTGGTGAGTACATGTGGTGCTTATTTTTCCATTCTTGGGATACTTCACTTAATAGAATGGGATCCAGCTCTCTCCAGGAGAACCAAAGAGATGCCATATCGCCATTATTTCTAATAGCTGAGTAATATTCCATGGTATACATATACCACATTTTGCTAATCCATTCATGAATTGATGGGCATTTGGGTTGTTTCCACATCTTTGTGATTGTGAATTGTGCTGCTATAATCATTCAGGTGCAGGTGTCTTTTTTATAGAATGACTTTTGTTCTTCTGGGTAGATGTCCAATAATGGAATTGCTGGATCGAATGGTAGGTCTACTTGAATCTGTTTAAGGTATCTCCACATTGCTTTCCACAGGGGCTGCACTAGTTTACAGTCCCACCAGCAGTGTATGAATGTACCTATCTCCCCACACCCACACCAACATGTATAGTTTTGGGACTTTTTGATAAAGGCCATTCCCACTGGAGTTAAGTGATATCTCATTGTGGTTTTGATTTGCATTTCCCTGATGATTAGAGATGTTGAACACTTTTTCATATGTTTGTTAGCCATTTTTATATCTTCTTTTGAAAAATTTCTATTTATGTCCTTTGCCCACTTTTTGATAGGGTTGTTTGATTTTTTCTTACTGATTTTCCTGAGTTCTAAATAGATTCTTGTTATCAGTCCTTTATCTGATGTGTAGTATGCGAAAATTTTTTCCCATTCTGTAGGTTGTCCATTTACTCTCGTGACTGTTTCTTTGGCTGTGCAGAAGCTTTTTAATTTGATCAGGTCCCATTTATTTATTTTTGTTGTTGCTGTGATTGCTTTAGGGGTCTTCTTCATAAATTCTTTGCCTAGGCCAATGTCTGTAAGAGTCTTTCCTACATTTTCTTCTAGAATTCTAATAGTTTCTGACCTTAGGTTTAAGTCTGTTAACCACTGTGATTTGATTTTTGTGAGGGGTGAGAGTTATGTGTCCTGTTTTAGTCTTCTACATGTGGATATCCAGTTTTCCCAGCACCATTTATTAAATAAGGAATCTTTTCCCCAGAGTATGTTTTTGTCTGCTTTGTCAAAGATTAGATGGCTATATGAGGATGGTTTTATATTGGGATTTTCTGTTCTGTTCCACTGGTCTGTGTCCCTGCACTTGTGCCAGTACCAGGCTGTTTTAAGAACCACAGCCTTGTAGTATAGTTTGAAGTCTGGCAAATTAATACTTCCCATTTTGTTTTTGTTGTTTAAGATTGCTTTTGCTAAACGGGGTCTTCCCTGGTTCCATACAAAGCGTAAAATTATTTTTCCTATGTCTGTGAAAAAAGATGTTGGTAATTTAATAAGGATTGCATTGAATCTGTAGATAACTTTGGGCAGTATAGACATTTTAACAATGTTGATTCTACCGATCCATGAGCATGGTATGGTTTTCCACCTATTTACATGTTCTGCAATTTCCTTCCTCAGTGTTTCATAGTTCTCCCTATAGAGGTCCTTTACCTCCTTAGTTAAATAAATTCCTAGGTATTTTATTTTCTTTGTTGCTATTTTGAAGGGTATTGAGTCCTTAATTTGGTTTTCCATTTGACTGTTATTGGCATATATGAATGCCTCTGATTTGTGTGTATTGATTTTGTATCCTGAGACTTTACTGAATTCATTGATCAATTCCAGGAGTCTCTTGGTTGAAACCTTGGGGTTTTATAGATATAACATCATATCATCAGCAAAGAGTGAGAGTTTGATCTCTTCTGTCCCTATTTCAACTCCCTTGATTCTGCTCTCTTGCCTGATAGCTCTTGCAAGGACTTCCAATACTATGTAGAAAAGTAATGGGGACAGTGGTAAGCCTTGTCTGGTTCCAGTTTGAAGTGGGAATGCTTTCAGTTTTTCCCCATTCAGTATGATGTTGGCTGAGGGTTTGTCGTATATGGCTTGTATCATTTTTATATAGGCCCCATCTATGCCTATTTTGTTAAGTGTTCTTATCATAAAAGGGTGTTGAATTTTGTCAAATGCTTTCTCTGCATCTATTGAGAGGATCATCTGATCTTTATTTTTGCTTCTATTTATGTGATGAATTACATTCCCATATGTCAAACCATCCCTGCATCTCTGGGATGAAGCCCACTTGGTCGTGATGGATTATTTTTTTGATAAGCACTTGGATTCGATTTGTTAGAATTTTATTGAGAATTTTTGCATCTATATTCATAAGAGAAATTGGTCTATAGTTCTCTGTTTTAGTTGCATCCTTTCCTGGATTTGGTATCAGGATTATGTTGGCTTGGTAAAAAGTGTTGGGGAGAATCCCATCCTTCTCTATATTGGAGAATAGTTTATGTACGATGGGCACCAGTTCTTCTTTGTAGGTATGGTAGAATTCAGGTGTGAACCCATCTGGTCCAGGGCTTTTCTTTTTGGGAAGGTTTTTTATTGCTGTTTCAATTTCAGATCTAGATATCGGTCTATTCAGGAATTCTATTTCTTCCTGGTTGAGCCTGGGAAGGCTGTGTGTTTATAAGAATTTGTCCATTTCCTCCAGGTTTTCTAATTTGTGTGCATAAAGATTTTTGTAGAATTCATAGATGATATCATGTATCTCTGTGGCATCAGTCGTGATTACTCCTTTCGTGTTCCTGATCGAGGTTATAAGAGATTTTTCTTTTCTGCTCTTGGTTAGTTTAGCCAGAAGTGTGTCAATTTTGTTTATTTTTTCAAAGAACCAACTTTTGGTTTTATTAATCTCCGTTATGGTTTGGTTTAATCTCCCTTATGCTCCCTTATGGTCCTTTTCATTTAGTTCTGATTTAATCTTAATAATTTCCTTCTGCTGGGTTTGGGTTTGGTCTCTTCTTTCTTCTCCAGCTCTTTGAGTCTATTCATTAGATTGTCTATTTGTAAGTTTTCTGTCTTTTTGGTATAGGCATTTATGGAAATAAATTTTCCTCTCAGGACTGCTTTAGCTGTGTCCCACAGATTTTGATAAGTTGTATCTCCTTTGTCGTTTAATTCAAAGAATCTTTTGATTTCTGACTTGATTTCTTCATTTATAAAATGATTGTTCAGGAGAAGGTTATTTAGCTTCCATGACTTTGAGTAGAAATGAGGATTTCTGTTAGGGTTCATTGTTACTTTTATTCCACTGTGATCCGAGAAGCTGCATGGTATTATTTCTATATTTTTAAATTTTTTAAGACATTCTTTATGTCCTAAGATATGGTCAATCTTGGAGAATGTCCCATGAGCTGATGAGAAGAACTTATATTCAGTGGTATTTGGGTAGAATGTCCTGTAGATGTCAGTCAGGCCCATTTGTTCTAGCATTCTATTTACGTCCAATATTTCTTTGTTTATTTTTTGTTTGGAGGATCTGTCTTGAACTGTCAGTGGCGTGTTAAAATCTCTGGCTACTAAAGTGTTGTTATCTATCATTTGGTTCAGATCAAGTAGGGTTTGCTTTATGAATCTGGGTGCACCTAGATCGGGTGCATATATGTTAAGTATAGTTATGTCTTCTTGTTGAATTGTACCCTTCACCAGTATATAGTAACCATCTTTGTCTTTCTTTACTTTTGTTGATTTAAAAACTACGTTATCGGAGATTAGAACTGCCACGCCAGCTTTCTTTTGGGTTCCATTTGCTTGGAATATTGATTTCCACCCTTTTATTTTCAGTCTAAATGCATCCTTGCAGGTTAGATGAGTTTCCTGAAGACAGCAGATACTTGGCTTATATCTTTTTTATCCATTGGGCCAGTCCATGTCTCTTGAGTGGGGAATTCAATCCATTCACATTTAATGAGAGAACTGATAAGCGAGACAGATTGCTGTTCCTCATGTTGGGTTGAATTTCATTGATCTGTTTTCTCTCTTGAGCCATTATGATAACTGTGTTTTCATATTTATCTCTTGATTAGTGTTACATTCGAGGGTCCTTCTTGTGCTGGACCACGTGTAACTCTGTTTTGAATACTTCTTGGAAAGCTGCTCTTGTCTTGGTGAATTCTCTGAGTTTTTGTTTATCTGAGAATGTCTTAATTTCACCTTCATATATAAAACTGAGCTTATCTGGGTACAGGATTCTAGGCTGGGCATTATTCTGTTTCAGAAGAGTGAGAATGGGGCTCCAATCTCTTCTTGCTTGTAAGGTTTCAGTTGAGAAATCTGGCGTGATTCGGATGGGCTTTCCTTTGTATGTTACTTGTTTCTTTCTCCTTACAGATTGAAGAAGGGCCTCGTTAGTGGATATTTTGGTCAGTCTGATAACTACATGACGTGGTGTCTTCCTATTTGGTATGAATCTCTCAGAGGTTCTTTGAGCTTCTTGAACCTGTGTATCTAGAGATTTGGCAAGGCCTGGGAAATTTTCCTCAATTATATCTTCAGATACTTTATTCAACCCTTGCTTATTGTCTTCTTCACCCTCAGGAATGCCGATAACTCTCACGTTAGGCTTCTTCACATAATCCCACATTTCTTGTAGACTATGATTATTTCTCATGTTTCTTTGTTTTAACTCTGTGACTGCCTTATTTAATTGGAAAGTGTTATCTTCGATCTCTGAGAATCTTTCTTCTGTTTGATCTACCCTGCTCTTGAGACTTTCCACTGTGTTTTGTAGCTCCTTGAATAAATTTTTCATTTCCAGGAGTTCAGTTTGATTTTTCTTCAGTATTTCAATTTCTTTGGTGAATTTTTCTTCCAAGTCCTGGATCTTTTTTGTGGTTTCTTTGTGTTGATTATCCATTTTTTTCTTGCATAATGTTCAGCGTATTTATGATCCATGTTTGAAATTCTTCCTGTGACATGTTGCTATTTGGAATCTGCTCTGTGTTAATTGGTGGAGAACTAGTAATCCTCTTTGAGGGCATGGTTTCAGCTTGATTCTTTATACTCCTAGAGTTCCTTCGCTGAGCCCTTCCCATCTGAATGAATCCTTAAGATCCCTTCTTTCAGCTTTAGTCTGGATAGGGGCACACTGTGAGTGCCAGGTAAGCTGCCTCCTCTGTCACTAGGGGGAGCCCTTCACATATTGTTCAGGATTTTGCTAGCTCCGCTGGGGGGGCTGCCCCTCTTCCTCTCCCGAGGTGGCTTCTGTCTCTCTCTGTGAGAAAGACAGTGGATAGGGAGAGTGGAGCGGTGCCCTCATTCGCCCAACGCCCCAGCCACTGCAGTTCCCGCGGGCGATGGTCTGCCCCACCCCAATGTCTGCAAGGTCCACGCTCTACTCTCTCGTGACTGGGGAACCACTCAGTGTTCACACAAAGGTGGAGCTCCTAGTCAGGGTCCGTGGACTAGGGAAGGGAGCCGCCCAGGGAGCCGCCCGGTACCCAATCGCTCCTCAGCGTTTAGGCTGTGGACCCCGACAATGGCGGCCGCCCGTCTGCAGATCACTGTCACTGGGGTTGAATGCTCAGGGACCGGCAGAGGCCAGAGGAGCCGGGGACCGGGAGAATCCAGCCGCCCACCTATACGAGGCAGTTTGGCATCTGCTAGAGCCGGGACCAAAGCAGCCCCACCGCCCGCGTATAGGAGACAGTTGCTAGGTGCGTCAGCTGCGCACAGCACTCCAGGGTCCAAAATGCCTCCTGCCAATGTCTCCTCTCTGCAGAGCCCCACATCTCCCGTGGCGATTCTGCACCGACTTCAGGCAGATCCTCAATTGAGTGGGTGTGGAGGTCAGAGGGGGAACAAGATGCTTTCCTGTGGGGCTGAACCCACCCCACTCTCTGGTGAGGTGGGTACAGCTGTCCCGTGCTCCCTTCTCTATTGGCCATCCCGCACTCTCCAGATTTTGGTGATTTATTTCCCTAATCACCTCAGTCTTTTCTTGCTCTCTCTCTCTGTCCCACGCTGATTCTCCATGGATTCACACCACCGTTCTTGTGGGGAAGTGAACCTCTAGGGTTGTGGGCAGTGGGAGACCCATGCCTTCCACTCCAGGAGCACGAATCCAGGAGGTCACCACCATTCCACCATCATTGAGAATGAATCAAAGGAGTCTTAAAGGAACGGGCTGAAAAGTGCGGATCCTGTTTCAGTCTAAGTCTGAAACAGGATCCGCACTTTTCACCTGCCACACACATGCCCACTTCTCCTCTCTGGGCATAACAAAAACAAACCACTGGACTGACAGAGGGCTTGCCCCCCCACACACACCACACGACCCCACACAAAAACGTCCCCTCCAGTGACTCATTCTTATGCTAACTGGCAAACGGTGCTATGCCTTTTAAAATAATGGAAAAAGGATGGTGGAATGATACTTGAAAGACTGGTTTTATTCCACGCTCCCGTACCAAGTATCGGCAACACCAAGTGAGCTAGGCCTCAGCATAGTTTTTTCCCTGGCAGCCATCTTGGGATTAAGGAGGCAGAGAAGTACCTTGTCACAATTATGGTGAAAGGTGCTGCAAAAACTGGCAAATAATTCTCCACGTAGTGGTTATTTCAAAAGCTCTATGGCATACTTCTTGGAACCAGCTAGTTACCTGGGGCCACGCATAGAGGGTTATAGAGAACCATGGTGGATTCACGGAAGAAGAGTCAAATGATTCTTAAAGGAACGGGCAGAAAATGTGGATCCTGTTTCAGTCTAAGACTAAAACAGGATCCGCACTTTTCACCTGCTGCACACATGCCAACTTCTCCTCTCTGAGGATTAAAAAAAAAAAACACTGGACTGGCAGAGCGCCTGCCCCCTCACACACCACCTGACCCCACACAACAACGTGCCCTCCAGCAACTCATTTGCTAACTGGCAAAAGGTGCTCTGCCTTTTAAAACAATGGAAAAAGGTTGGTGGAATGATACTTAAAAGACTGGCTTCTTGCCAGGCTCCAGTACCAAGTATAGGCAATACCAAGTGAGGTAGGCCTCAGCATGGTTTTGTCCATGGCAGCCAGCTTGGTTTAAGGAGGCAGAGACGAACCTTGTCACAATTATGGTGAAAGGTGCTGCAAAAACTGGCAAATAATTCTCCACGTAGTGGTTATTTCAAAAGCTCTGCAGCATAATTCTTGGAAGTATCCAGTTCAAGGGTCCCACGCATTGAGGGGTCCAGAGAACCATGGTAGATTGCCAGGTGATGAATCAAAGGATTCTTAAAGAAACGGGCTGAAAACTGCTGATCCTCTTTCACCCTAAGACTGAAAGAGGATCAGCACTTTTCACCTGCCACACACATGCCCACTTCTCCTCTCTGGGCCTAATAAAAACAAACCGCCAGACTGAAAGATGCCCTGACCCCCAAACACCACCCGACCCCACAAAAAAAGTCCCTTCCAGCGACTCATTCTTATGCTAATTGCCAAAAGGTGCTCTGCCATTTAAAATAGTGGAGAAAGGATCATGGAATGATACTTAAAAAACTGGCTTCTTGCCAGGGTCCAGTACCAAGTATTGGCAACACCAAGTGAGCTATGCCTCAGCATAGTGTTTTCCATGGCAGCCATCTTGTGTTTAAGGATGCAGAGGCGAATCTTAACACAATTATTGTGAAAGGTGCTGCAAAAACTGGCAAATAATTCTCACCGTAGTAGTTATTTCAAAAGCTCTGCGCTATACTTCTTGGAACCAGCCAGTTTACTGGGTGCACTCATAGAGGGGTCTATAGAACCTTGGTAGAGTCCCAGCTGATGAATCAAATGATTCTTAAAGGAACAGGCTGAAAACTGCGGATCCTGTTCAGTCTAAGACTGAAACAGGATCTGCCCTTTTCACCTGCCACACACATACCCACTTCTCCTCTCTGGGGATAATAAAAACAAATCACCAGACTGACAGAGGGCCTGCCCCTCCACCACCCCCTGACGCGACATAAAAACATCCCCTCCAGCAACTCATTCTTATGCTCACTGGTGAAAGGTGCTCTGCCTTTTAAAATAATGGAGAAAGGATGGTGGAATGATACTTGAAAGAGTGGTCTCTTGCCAGGCTCCAATACCAAGTATCAGCAACACCAAGTTAGCTAGGCCTCACCATAGTTTTTTCCGTCGCAGCCATCTTGGATTTAAGGAGGGAGAGATGAACCTTATCACAATTATCGTGAAAGGTGCTGCAAAAACTGGCAAATAACTCTCAATGTAGTGTTTATTTCAAAAGCTCTGTGACATACTTCTTGGAACAAGCCAGTTACCTGTGCCCACGCATAGAGGGGTCTAAGACTGAAACAGGATCCACACTTTTCAACTGCCACACACATGCCCACTTCTCCTCTCTGGGGATAATATAAACAAACCACCATACTGACAGATGGTCTGCCTCCCACCACCCCCCCAACCCCACACGAAAACCTACCCTCCAGTGACTGATCCTTATGCTAAATGGTGAAAGGTGTTCTGCTTTTGTAAATAATGG